>NC_134844.1:69832373-70135629 GCF_965363235.1 Mytilus galloprovincialis
CTTCGAATTCGTACAACCTTTTCTCTTTTTTTCAAATTTCTTGGATTTGTTGCCTTATTAAACAATACAAGGGTCCCACCTTGAACTTGTCATGCGTTACGATTTTGACAGAAACTAAATAATATGCAGTTCAAATTTGACAGCTATCAGCAAAAATGTGTAGTTTTAATAAAGTGTGGATTTTATTGTTTAATGAAATTGTGTCGTTAAATGGCGTCACATGTCATATATCAAAAGGATTCATTTTACATCTTTGACAGTAATAATTGTTTAAAGTGGGTACTTCAAAATAATTTTAGCAAGCACGTGTTTGAAGTATTTCTTTACGTCTCAACTTTCTGTTATGAAAAAGAAAAATGACAGAAAGAGAACATGAAGTATCCGATACGCTTATTGGAGAGGAATCACTTGTTCTTATAATAGCGGTCAAAGATGATAATTACATGATTTAAATAGCATATTTTAGTTATCTTTATAAAAAGCAAATATTTGTCACTATTGAGTAATAAATTATTACATGTTGGCTAACAAAAATGTGTAGAATTATATTAAATTAGACAAAAATGCTTAAAATCTATTTTTTTTAAAGCTAGAAGAAACACTAAAAACAATTATGTTAGTTTGCAAAAAAAATAACTCAAAGTGTTGAACAAACTTTTGATGTTGGAGAAAGTCGTAGGAAACGAAAATTGGCACAGAAGCAACCTAGGAGTACATGTTAAAGAGGACACCTTTCGTTTGAAATAAGCGACCGTTAGATCTATGTGTATTTGTTCCAATGTTTATGTCGATCCATTACCTCCATTAATTGATAATTAAAAATTCCCACCTGTCGCAGCAGTGTCGGCACTTTTAGCTTTATAATAAATTATGACAGAGGAGTCAAACGTCTGTATCATACAATATAAAAAAGAACATGTGGTATGATTACCAATGAGACAACTCTCCACAAGAGACCAAATATCACAGAAATTAACAACTATAGGTCACCGTGTTTTTTCGAATTATTACATTATTTTACAGATTTAATTTAGACTATTCGTACGCCTACTTGTAAAATTGCCTCAGAATAATGTAATTGAAAATAGAAATATTGAATATTACCAAACATGTTTGTGTGTACTTAAAATTCGAGAATCAATCGATTTTGTTTTTAATTCAAGCAGATAATTATGGATCCACATCGTCCATGGATTATGACCTTATTCTACTACTACGTTTTTGGTTGTATTCAAATGAACAAGATGTTCCAACGGTTCAGTTTGACAAGAAGCCGTCTAAAGATGATACAAGTATACAAGCCGATTTATCTAGAATATATTTGACGAGGAAACGTTATCAAAATTCTCCAATGAAAACGATTTCAGTAAAACAATTTGATGAAGAATGGAAATCTCTGTGTATGGTATGTATGCATGTTCAATATATATTAATAGTTATCAACGGTACCAGGATTATAGTTTAGTACTCCAGACGCGCGTTTCGTCTACATAAGACTCATCACTAACGCTCGGATCAAAATAGTTATAAAACCAAACAAGTGCAAAGTTGAATAGCAATGAGGACCCAAAATTCCAAAAAGTTGTGCCAAATACGGCTAAGATAACCTGTTCCTGGGATAAGAAATTCCTTAGTTTTTCGAAATTTTCAAAGTTTTGTAACAGGATTTTATAAGATTATCAATAATCATTAATGTGCTTTAAAGATTCCTTTTTTAGCTCAGCTGGCCCAAAGGGCCAAGTGAGCTTTTCTCATCACTTGGTGTCCGGCGTCCGTCTTCGTCCGTCGTCCGTCGTCCTTCGTCGTCGTCCGTCGTCGTTAACTTTTACAAAAATCTTCTCCTCTAAAATTACTGGGCCAAATTCAACCAAACTTGGCCACAATCATCATTGGGATATCAAGTTTAAAAATGTGTGGCGTGACCCGGCGAACCAACCAAGATGACCACCATGGCTAAAAATAGAACATAGGGGTAAAATGCAGTTTTTGGCTTATAACTCAAAAACCAAAGCATTTAGAGCAAATCTGACGGAGTAAAATTGTTTATCAGGTCAAGATCTATCTGCCCTGAAATTTTCAGATGAATCTGACAACCCGTGGTTAGGTTGCTGCCCCTGGATTGGTAATTTTAGGGAAATTTTGCTGTGTTTGGTTATTATCTTGAATATTATTATAGATAGAGATAAACTGTAAACAGCAATAATGTTCAGCAAAGTAAGATCTACAAATAAGTCAATATAACCAAAATGGTCAGTTGACCCTTATAGGAGTTATTGCCTTTTATAGTCAATTTTTAACCATTTTTCGTAAATCTTAGTAATCTTTTACAAAAATCTTCTCTGAAACTACTAGGCCAAATTAAACCAAACTTGGCCACCATCATCATTTGGGTATCAAGTTTTAAAAATTAGTGGCGTGACCCGGCCAACCAACCAGGATGGCCGCCATGGCTAAAAATAGAACATAGGGGTAAAATGCAGTTTTTGGCTTATAACTCAAAAGCCAAAGCATTTAGAGCAAATCTGATATGGGTAAAATTGTTTATCAGGTCAAGATCTATCTGCCCTGAAATTTTCAGATGAATCTGACAACCCGTGGTTAGGTTGCTGCCCCTGGATTGGTAATTTTAGGGAAATTTTGCTGTGTTTGGTTATTATCTTGAATATTATTATAGATAGAGATAAACTGTAAACAGCAATAATGTTCAGCAAAGTAAGATCTACAAATAAGTCAATTTAACCAAAATGGTCAGTTGACCCTTATAGGAGTTATTGCCTTTTATAGTCAATTTTTAACCATTTTTCGTAAATCTTAGTAATCTTTCACAAAAATCTTCTCTGAAACTACTGGGCCAAATCAAACCAAACTTGGCCACCATCATCATTTGGATATCAAGTTTTAAAAATTAGTGGCGTGACCCGGCCAACCAACCAGGATGGCCGCCATGGCTAAAAATAGAACATAGGGGTAAAATGCAGTTTTTGGCTTATAACTCAAAAGCCAAAGCATTTAGATCAAATCTGATATGGGTAAAATTGTTTATCAGGTCAAGATCTATCTGCCCTGAAATTTTTAGATGAATAGGACAATCCGTTGTTGGGTTGCTACCCCTGAATTGGTAATTTTAGGGAAATTTTGCTGTTTTTGGTTATTATCTTGAATATTATTATAGATAGAGATAAACTGTAAACAGCAATAATGTTCAGCAAAGTAAGATTTACAAATAAGTCAATATAACCAAAATGGGCAGTTGACCCTTATAGCAGTTATTGCCTTTTATAGTCAATTTTTAACCATTTTTCGTAAATCTTAGTAATCTTTTACAAAAATCTTCTCCTCTGAAACTACTGGGCCAAATTAATCAAAACTTGGCCACCATCATTATTTGGGTATCAAGTTTTAAAAATTAGTGGCGTGACCCGGCCAACCAACCAGGATGGCCGCCATGGCTAAAAATAGAACATAGGGGTAAAATGCAGTTTTTGACTTATAACTCAAAAGCCAAAGCATTTAGATCAAATCTGATATGGGTAAAATTGTTTATCAGGTCAAGATCTATCTGCCCTGAAATTTTTAGATGAATAGGACAATCCGTTGTTGGGTTGCTACCCCTGAATTGGTAATTTTAGGGAAATTTTGCTGTTTTTGGTTATTATCTTGAATATTATTATAGATAGAGATAAACTGTAAACAGCAATAATGTTCAGCAAAGTAAGATTTACAAATAAGTCAATATAACCAAAATGGGCAGTTGACCCTTATAGGAGTTATTGCCTTTTATAGTCAATTTTTAACCATTTTTCGTAAATCTTAGTAATCTTTTACAAAAATCTTCTCCTCTGAAACTACTGAGCCAAATTAATCAAAACTTGGCCACCATCATTATTTGGGTATCAAGTTTTAAAAATTAGTGGCGTGACCCGGCCAACCAACCAGGATGGCCGCCATGGCTAAAAATAGAACATAGGGGTAAAATGCAGTTTTTGACTTATAACTCAAAAGCCAAAGCATTTAGATCAAATCTGATATGGGTAAAATTGTTTATCAGGTCAAGATCTATCTGCCCTGAAATTTTTAGATGAATAGGACAATCCGTTGTTGGGTTGCTACCCCTGAATTGGTAATTTTAGGGAAATTTTGCTGTTTTTGGTTATTATCTTGAATATTATTATAGATAGAGATAAACTGTAAACAGCAATAATGTTCAGCAAAGTAAGATTTACAAATAAGTCAATATAACCAAAATGGGCAGTTGACCCTTATAGGAGTTATTGCCTTTTATAGTCAATTTTTAACCATTTTTCGTAAATCTTAGTAATCTTTTACAAAAATCTTCTCCTCTGAAACTACTGGGCCAAATTAATCAAAACTTGGCCACAATCATCTTAGGGGTATCTAGTTTAAAAAATGTGTGGTGTGACCCGGCCAACCAACCAAGATGGCTGTCACGGCTAAAAATAGAACATAGGGGTAAAATGCAGTTTTTGGCTTATAACTCAAAAACCAAAATTTAGAGCAAATCTGACTGATTTTGAATTGTTTATCAGGTGAAGATCTATGCCCTGAAATTTTCAGATGGATCGGACAACCCGTTGTTAGGTTGCTGCCCCTGAATTGGTTATTTTAAGGAAATTTGCCGTTTTTTGTTATTATCTTGAATATTATTATAGTTAGAGGTAAACTGTAAACAGCAATAATGTACAGCAAAGTAAGACCTCAAAATAAATGAACATGACCAAAATGGTCAATTGACCCCCTAAGGAGTTATTATCCTTTATAGTCAATTTTAAACAATTTTCATAAAATTTGTAAATTTTTACTAACATTTTCCACTGAAACTACTGGGCCAAGTTCATTACAGATAGAAATAATTGTAAGCAGCAAGAATGTTCAGTAAAGTAAGATGTACAAACACATCACCATCATCAAAACACAATTTTGTCATGAATCCATCTGCGTCCTTTGATTAATATTCACATAGACCAAGGTGAGCAACACAGCTCTTTAGAGCCTCTAGTTTGTAAAACAAGTAAGCTGGTTAGCTCTGGGTGATATATGTGTTCTTCACAGCAAGGTTAGTATCTTTTGTAGCTACTGGAATAATTCCCTAGAAGGATATGGTCACACCTAAACCAAACGACTGGAATCATAAGAAATTCCTTCCGTTTTGACTTCCTGTGCGCATACAATTTTAGTCTATTGTGTTTTATAATGGTATATTTGATTTTTTCTATCCTTGTTGACGATTATTCCCATTCTTAACTTAAACAATGATTCATAGAAGTTTCAAATATTATCTTATAAAACGAAATGATCTCCCAATATATAGTCTGAGATCAGTTTCTTGTCGACGTATTTCTTTTTTCGCAATTTACTTCATACTTTCTAAGTTAAACTTAGTAGTATCCTTCATTTTCACTTTCCAATATTTGTCCACTCACTATGTTATTCGATGACTAACTATCTTGAACGAATCGATCTTATTGAACGTGATATAATATTTACTATAGATACAACTTAGTCATGTTAGTATGCGTTATATCATGATTAACATCTACAAACTAAAGGTCGGTAGAGATCAAAACCTTATGTTAAAAGATAATATTTCTTGGAGCAAATTTTATTGTCGTTTCGCATTTTTACTTTGTCAAGTCAAGGTGATTTTTTGTAGCTACAAGTATGTCATGCGGAACAATATGTCATGCTGGTTTATATCTATTTTTTGCAAAATACTTTGTTCAAATAATTATGTTTGTTTAGACACATTTTAATATCAGAGTGGCAGCATAAACGACATGTTTGCACTTAAGGGTATCTTTATATGAAATTTATATAAATGTGAAATGTTTAAAGAATATTGCTTTGACATTCTAAAAATGTCTTTATATAAAAGAATCCCATTTAATATATCTTAATATATTGATTTTGCAAGGGTTCATTTCCCTCTAAACTTTTCCTATGTTAACTATCACTTTTTCATTTGTTTAACTTAATGTTTAAATGCTCTTTCTTTTAAGGCTGTTGTCAGGCTTGGTGGTAACAAATTTGAAGGAAAATGCACTAGACTTCTGCGTCAACTTTCCAGTCAAGTATCTAGACAGATCTCAAATGCGAATGATGAACGAATCGGGAACCAGGATATTGAAGAAGCTATTCTCCAAGAACAAGAAAACAAGAGTTTAAAACCGCACGAGTGTTCCTGTCAAGGTGAATAAACTAATGTCTTGCTTCATGACTGCCTGTTATACATACAGACAGACAGACAGACAGACACATATATATAGAGAGAGAGAAAGTCTGAAAAACAGACAAACCGACCGACAAACAGACAAGAAAAACAGACAAACAAACAAACAAACAGACAGACAGACAAGACAAGGCAAAACAGACAAAGAAACAAACAAACAGACAAACAGACTGAAAGACAAGACAAATGGACAAATAAACACACACACACACACACTCACTGCAGACAGACAGACAGACAGACAAACAGTCATACAGACAGACAGACACACTTATGGTTAAGTATTCATTATTACACGAAAATATTTTTTACAGATTTGCACCATCTAGAAATCAGGACCTGGAAAAAAGTTACAGACAATTTTAATATGAAAGATGTTATCGATGACCTGCAGAAGGAACTTGAAGACTCATCTTGTGTGACACTGGTAGGAACAGAAAAGGAGGAAGTAAACGCTTTGTTACATCATATTGCGCTTTCTTTTGTAGGGCACAATGAGTGTTATGTTATTATTCCTTGTAAATCCCCTGTTGAAGTCGTAAATCACTATAAGCTTGATAGGCATCAATTGTTTGTTTTAGAAGATGCTTGTGGTCGGTTATTTCCTGTACAAGAGTCGGTTCAGTATTTGATTGAACATAACAAAAGTTTCAAACAAATGGTACAAGCAGGCAAGACGAAAATCATGATTTCTTTCACTGCATGTGTCTATTGGAAAATAATTTTGTCGGAACCTGATTTGTTCTTCAGTCGACACATAAAGAATTTAGCACCCGAATATTCAGATCAATTTGCACCGCAACTATCTGTCAGCGCTGTCAAATTTGAAACTGCTTGGAGTGATCAATTGGACGACTGGTTTTTGTATAATAAGCCAAAACATTGTGCCTTGTTTTCAATTACAGTTCATAATGGTTGTATAAACAGTTCATGTTTTGAACAACATGAAATTCGAAAGGAATCAGATAGAATTCAACAAATCTTAAAAACATACGCACTTGATTGTGTTCAAGTAGGAGCTAGCTTATGGGATCATCCCGAAAATTATGTTTTAAAGGACGGGGATCATTATAAAATTTCGAATTCAATTATGTTCCATTTTCTTTGTTGTTATTTCTGTGAACATAAAGATTTGCAGAATGTATTCTTGCAGTTGGTTGATGGAACGGTCTTTTACGGAAAATTGGTGTTACAATGTACGCAACAAATCTTTGGGGAAGACTTCATGGTCGTAAATAACTTGCAGGAAGAACGTTATTTCAGGCGAATACTTGATGATGTTTCCCGAAAAGACTACAGTGTATTCTATTCCAGACAAATGCAAGTTCCTGTATTTAGACAAAAACTAATTGCTCAATTCACCAAAATGGGTGGGAAATGGATAATTGGTATGATAAATACAAAAGAGATACAAGAAATTGCTATCACTGGACGATTCCAAGGGTCCCCATTAGCAATAGCATGTAGCCAAGGCTATGAAGAGATTGTTTCCTTTATGCTACGCCATGTAGAAAAGAGTATCAAGGATAAAATAGTTTCAGCTCTGTTTAGGATTACAGTTGGCCAAGGGTACCCATTATCAGTTGTAAGACTGATGATAAGAAGTGGTGCCAATGTGAATATTGTTTGGGATGATTCATGGACCGCTTTATGTGCTGCCTGTCATCGAGGAAATCATGAAATCGCAAACTTTTTGATTAATGCAGGGTCAAATATCAATACAGTTGATGCATCAGGAACTACTCCTTTAATGCTAGCATGTTACACGGGATTATATGAAACAGTGCAATTGCTGATTGAGAAAGGGATGGACATCAAGACGTTTAACAAAAGCAAAATGTCCGCCCTAAAATATGCATGTATAAGTGGACATGAAAATATAGTTTCATTACTTCTGGACAATGAAGCTTACACTAGCACCGTATACGAAGATGGCAGGACACCACTTGTTATAGCGTTTGAGGAAAGACATGATCGTATTATTTCATTGTTAAAAAATAAAGGTTTCGAAGTCGATATGAAAGATAAATCCGGAAAGACAGCCTTAGCTATGGCGTGCATTAGTGGTGAAAAAGGAACAGTGCAAAGTCTTATCAAATTAGGAGCAAACTTGAATTCCCGTGACAATGACGGATGGGTGCCGCTTAGTCGAGCGTGTAAGAGAGGAGCAGAACATATTGTTAAAGTTCTTTTAATCGAAGACACATTGGACCTTAACATGGCAGACAATTATGGGTGGACATCTTTGAAAAAAGCATCTGTGAATGGGCACAGTAAAGTTGTTGAGATTTTATTGAATACGCATAAACTTGAAATTGATCAAGCTGACAATGATGGATGGACGCCACTTATGTCAAGTTGTCAAATGGGACATGTAAAGGTTGCAGAACTCCTTGTATGTGGAAATGCAGATGTAAATTATAAAAGTAATGACGGAATAACGCCACTCATGACTGCAGTTAATAACGAGCATATTGCAGTAATTAATTTACTTCTTGAAAACAATGCAAACGTTGATCTCGATGATAATAATGGATGGACACCACTTAGAGTTGCGTGTAACAATAACAAATATAAAGCTGTTGAACGTCTTCTTAAGAAACGTCCTGATGTCGATAAACCTGATAAAAAAGGTTATACACCCCTTAAAATAGCATGCAAAAATGGGTATTATAAGATTTCCTCACTTCTTATCGATGCGGGATCAGACGTTAACAGAAAAGACACGGATGGATGGACGCCTTTGAGAACTGCATGTAAAGAAGGTAATTTAAAAATATGTAAATTACTTATGTCACATAATGCAGATATTAATATACCAGATTTAAAAGGTTGGACGCCCCTTCATACTGCAGCTGCGAACGGAAACACAGAAATCGTTGTATGTCTTTCGAAGAATGGTGTCACTTTTGACAGTCAAGATAAAGACGGTTGGACTGAACTCATGTCAGCCTGTAAGTTTGGTCACGAAAAAATGGCAAAACTCCTAGTAGAAAACGGTTCAAGTGTAAACCACCAGAGTGTGAAGAAATTAACCCCATTGATTGCAGCATGTCAAAATAACAATAATGAAGTAATTAACTTTCTTATTAATAATGAAGCAAATGTCAATCTTTTTAATGTTGACGGATGGACACCGCTACATTTCACCTGTATGAGAGGTCACATAAAAGCCTCAGAAATTCTCATTCAGCATGGAGCTGACGTTAATAAGGCTGACAACAAAGGATGGACTCCCCTGAAGTTTGCATGTAGAAATAAAAAGGCCAGTCTTGTTCAGATTCTAATAAATGCCAAGGCTGATGTTAATGTGGTAGATAATGATGGCTGGACTCCTCTGAAAACTGCATGCAGGGTCGGCGATGAAGACACAGTAGATGTGCTTTTGAATAATAATGCAGACATAAACAAAGAAGACAAAGAAGGATGGACGCCACTGAAAAGTGCTTCTATCAATGAACATTATCAAATTGTCAAGAAACTACTGATGAAAAACGCGGATATTAACAAAGTTGATCACGAAGGCTGGACATCATTAATGTCAGCATGCAAAGTCGGAAATTTCAAAGTCATCAGTGTTCTATTAGAATACGGAGCAGATGTCAATTGTTATAGTGAATCTACAGGGGACACTCCTTTAACCATAGCATGTACCTATAGTGATGGTGGAGAAATTATTAAGTTGTTGCTGGAAAAGGGTGCAGATTGGAAAAAGCCAAACAATATTGGACAAACTGCTCTTATACTTGCTTGTATGCATGGGAAAACGCAAAATGTCTCGAAGTTACTTGATTATAAAGTTGATACTGATGTCACAGATAAGAATGGTGTTAGTCCGTTAAAGGCTGCATGCCACGGCTTGTACCGAGAAATTGTCGAATTATTGATAAAAGCTGGAGCCAATATCGATATTGCTGACCTGAATGGCTACACACCGCTCATAAGCGCTTGCGAAACACAAAACCTTCAACTTGTTGAACTGCTTATCCATAATAAAGCAGATGTAGATAAATCTACACCAGGTGGATGGAATCCTTATCTCATCGCCCTTAAAACCCATAATGATGAAATTGCAAATCTGCTCATTAAGAAAGGGGCTGACAAAAGCAAGGCATCTTTATTAAAAGCGTGTGAGATCGGTCATCTTCCAATAATTGAATTTTTACTAGACCAAGATTGCAGTATTGAATCCAAAGAAAAAGGCGTTATGACTCCATTAAAAATGGTGATTGAAAAACGTCAGTTTGTTGTTTTGGATTTGTTCATAAAGAAGGGAAGAACATTTGAACTGGACCATTCCATGTTAAAAGACCTCATTCACGAGTTCGATGAAGAAGATTTATCTGCTCTGACTAAAGCCTGTAGAGATGCAAATACGAAAACATTGATATATCTACTCGAGCACGGGGCTGATATTTTTCAACCAGACAAAAGGGGAATTTCTCCCTTGATATATGCATGTTTAAACGGAAACAAACACAATGTTGATCTACTCCTAGAAAAACTAGAAAAAGTCGTTGACGAGAATGGCAAAATAGTCATTGACTCTTGCAGAAGTTATCTTAACAAAGCGGACAATGATGGATATACACCTTTAACAGCAGCCACAAGCCGAGGACACGTGCCATTAATAGAGTTGCTCATATTAAACGGAACAGACGTGGAAAAATTAGATGACTGTGGTAAAGCACCAATTATGTATGCTTGTGAAAATGGGGACTTGCACACAGTAAAATGTTTAGTTTCAAATGGAGCCAGTATTACTATTATTTCTGATAAGGCATGTTCACCTTTGACATTGGCAAAACAAGCAAACGCATGGGATATTGTAGATTATTTTATAGAAATGGGAATTAGATTAAACCATGAGGATCTACTAAGTATCAGTACTACTGAATCCGGTAATGAAAAGAGAAGCGGGAATGATTTTTTTACAATGGCTTGTAAAAATGGATACAAAGCTTTGGTTGAATTAATCATTGATGAAAAACAAGCTGATTTAAATTCTCTTGTTTGCGAAGATTTAACTCCTTTGATGCATGCCTGTAAGATGAACCAGACGAAAATAGTAGAGGTCATTGTTAAAAAGGGTATTGACATTGATTCAGAATCATCGGAAGGAAAAACAGCTTTAATGTTTGCATGTGTTGAAGGCTATACAGACATTGTTGAAATCCTATTAAAAAACCATGCTACTGTAAATAAGTGTGACAACTCTGGACAAACTTCTCTTATGATTGCTTGTCAAAAAGGTTCACTATCATGCATAAAGCTATTGACGAAGTATGGGGCTGACATGGACATCAAATCCAATGCCGAATTATCTGCCTTTAAGATCGCCTGTTGCACTGAAAATTATGAAATAGTAGATTGCCTTGTTAGTCAAGAATCGTATAAACCTTTAAAATACGATGTTCGAAAATTGCTAGATCGTACACATAGTAATGGGAAAGAACTGATACAAAGTGTCTGTAAGGGTGGCTATGAATCATTATTTAACATTTTAATTGAAAGTGAAAGTGAAGATAAAATCGATGCAGCTGATGGTGATGGCAATAGTCTGCTTATGCTAGCAAGTCAAGGTGGACATGATGGCATCATCGAGAACCTGGTGACAAGAGGGGCAAATATAAATCACAGAAACCTAATTGGACAGACTGCCCTCAGAATGGCAAGCAATGGGGGTCTTTCAAGATCAGTGGAAATACTATTAAATAATGATGCACAACCAAATCAAACTGATGAAGAAGGTAGAACTCCATTAATGATTGTTAGTCAAGGCGGCTGTCTAAAGGTAGTAAAAATATTAATACAGCATCACGCCGACATCAATTTGAGTGATAGGAAAGGCACAACAGCGCTTATGCTTGCTGCTAAACTTGGACAATATGATACTGCAGCATATTTGGTTACCAAAGGTGCAGACACCAGTAAGTGTGACAACGAAGGCTTGAACTCCTTGATGGCATCATGTCAAAATGGTCATATTGCGATTGTTCGTTTGATTGTTGAAACGAAAATAGACCTAAACTACAGCGACAATGACGGATTTACACCTCTTAGATTTGCTTGTGATGGTGGTCATAATGACATTGCAGATTTCCTCATTCAAAATAAAGCAGAAGTAGATAAAGCTGACACAAGATGTTGGACCCCGTTGAAATCATCGTGTGCAAGGGGGGAAATTGCAACTGTTACATTGTTATTGGAGAAGGGAGCAGAGGTAAATAAACAAGACACAGATGGCTGGACTCCTCTTATGTCTGCTTGTAGATATGGACATGATAATATCGCTGAACTACTCCTAAACTGGAAAGCAGGTATTGATATGACAGAGGTGGATGGTTGGACAGCTTTACGAATCGCATGCAATAATGGACAGGAATCAACTGTGAAGTTTTTAGTGTCGAAGGGGGCAAACGTTAATAAAGTTGACAAACAGGGGTGGAGTCCCCTGAAAGGTGCATGTGTCGGTGACCCTAAAAACAAATTGGATTCTATTCTACAAATTGGAAAGATTATAGGACTTCAAGAAGAATGTAAGGAATCGTCATCATTTTATTCAACTTCAAATAAGAAATACGAGGAAATAGTTGAATATTTGATCCAAAATTGTGCCGATGTCAATTTAGCAGACAAAGATGGAGAAACATGCTTGATGACAGCATGTAAAGGTGGCCACGTAGATCTTGTCAAACTTTTATTCAGCAATATAAGCGATATCAACAAAGCTGATAATAAAGGAACGACAGCATTTAAAATCGCTTGCGGTATGGGCCATACAAAGATTGCAGAACTTCTTTTGACTCGTGGTGCCGATATCAATAAATCAGATAGTAATGGTTGGACGCCTTTGAAAATTGCCTGCCAAGCTGAACATAAAGATACAGTTGAAATGTTACTTCGTAACGAAGCTAATGTTAACATCGAAGACAATGATGGATGGACAGCCCTGATGTCTGCATGTACACATGGGAATAAAGACATCGTAAAATCGCTTCTAGAAAACGGTGCTATTGTTAAATATTCAGCACATAGTGGTTCTACAACGCCAATGATAATTGCCAAAAGGTTGGGCCATAAGCGCGTTGAAAAATTGCTTAAAAGAGCACTAGAAGGTTCAATGAATGGTGGTGATGAGGAAGATGATCAGGAAGATGACGAAGACGACGAACAATCTGACAGAAGGAGGATTGGACGAATACCTTGGCCCTTCCCGCTACCTTTTTTTAACGCCAGGGGTGAAGATGATGACGATGAAGATTCAAATTTACAGTCAGCTTTATTCGCCTCGTTGTTAGGAAACAATGATCGTTTGAATGAACTTAATTAGGGTGATAATCCAGGTTGTCCGATGTCATAGTCACTTCGGTAGTTGTACTAATATTAGAATAGATTGAATAACTGTTGGTAATATTTCATTTCATTATCAATTTTTATTTTTAAATAATGTTTTAATTATCAATATATTAAATGCTGAATTGTATCAATTTTTACCTATCCGTGTTCGTATGCGTCAGCTTTAATTAACAAAAAAACAATATCCTATCGACTAGGAATTTCATAATGCTTTTGAATATAAATGAAAATTTCAAATTAAGGTTGACACGGTTTTTTATGATAAAAATTATGTTGAGGTCGATGTTTAGTTAGTAGGAAACAAAAGGGCAAAAACGAAAGTCAATATGTGATATCTAAAAAAATATATTCATTGAAAACACATTGCACGCAATCCATATCATTTTATTTCTTCTTTTATCATATTTTGTTTTCGTTATCTTTGATAGGACTTTCTTCTCCTAAATGTAAACAAATAACTGGTGTTGTGTACTATAACATCTGTAGTTAAATGATATAAAAATAACATCTGATAATTGACAGATTAAAACTTGGTTACATGAACCAAGCACATTAATAATCTTTAATATGAACTTGTATGCAAATATTATAATTATGACTTTTAGTTGTATTTCATAAAACATCATGCAAAACAGAAATTGTTTAATTCACCTCATAAAAGGTTACAAAATATATTTTGAAAATCAGTTTACATGTAGGTAATGAGTAATACTTTTCGTTTATTGTCTTACGAGTTCAGGTAATTACCATAAATTTTACAATATAATCATTTGGACCTTATTAGAGTCAACTATTCTATACATGTGATTACATAATTTTATTTAGAATTGTTATAAGGTAAGGGTCAATATGATGTATAATAGATACATTTTAACATACTGTGGTATCGTTTATTTTCGTAGGTACCAATTTTCATGGATTGAGGAAAACTCGCATATTCGTGGATATTTTAATTCGAATTCGTGGTTTAGGGAAGGTTTGCATACATTCCTTAAGAAAATTTGAATTTCGTTGAACATTTAAATTCGTTGTTCTTCTGTCCCAATGAAATTCACGGAAATTGGTAGTTTTAAATTTAATAAAAAAATGTTTTAGCTATGAATTATCTTTAATGGGTTTTTAAAAGGTCTGCTACGCAAAGGCTTTTATATAGCATACGTTTGTACTGTAAAATTTATTTATTTTCGTCTTGGAAATGTATATTGCCATGTTTGTTAAATTCTTAAAGATTTTAGTGAACTTGTATGTTGTCGATTCCTTAAATTCCTTGTTCACCAATACTCACGAAAATTAGTACAAAATAATAAATTATAAATTCAAGATAGGCAGTTGCAGTTCTCGCAATTAAAGAATGGAGATACTCAATCCCTAACACGTCTACCATGCCTTCTGATTTTTTTTCTGTAGATTATGTGATTTATAAATTGATATTTTGTTTTAACTCTTTCAATAGAATATTTTGAGATTTATATCATTCAATAAGAAATAAGTAAACGTTTTATACAACTTATAATTATAAAATATTTATGCTTATATATGTATTCTTTTGTTAAAAACATGTAAAAGACATATATTAATTTTTGCTGTCATGATTTGAAAATAATTATTGGGTGTATACATGTCTTGTAACTCAGATGTTGTCCTGTATATTGATTGTTTTATTATGTATGTATATTTAGTATGAACTTTTTTTTATATCAATCAGTATGTCAATTATTTGATACTTAGATAAACATTTTGTTTATCAAGATAAAGGCAGTTTTAAGTTTTGTAAAATCATTGAAATGTAAAGTTAATTGTGACGTATAAATATGGCACATCTATTCATTTTGGTAAACATCGGAATCCGAAATAAAAAATTGTATTAGTATATGTATTGACAAAGGTTAAGTGCCGAATCACTTCGACTATACATTGTTTTTTTACTTTTCTCCTTCGTTTGTTTTTGTTTTGGTAATTTTAGTGTCTTTATTTCTGTCTTAATTTTTCAACATCTGTACATAACTAAAGATAAGAATATCACAACTGTGAAGACAAAAAAAACCTGATGTCGAAACTTAAAAATAACTAGACACATGTAAGGATAACCAATGCGAAGAATCAAATTGGGAAAATAATGATATCCTCATATTCTGTCCAAATAAGTCTTTATATAAACTTCGCTTGTTTAAGATTATTTTTTATTAGGATGGCACATACTTTTGTCAGCTATATTAGACCAACATTTTCTTTTTTTATAATGTGGTAACAAATGTGTAGCTTTAATATTCATCTAATTAAAAGGTAATAGTAATAAAATAGTATCTTGAAAAAAGATTTGTTGATTGAATGACCTTTAAATCAATTGAAATAATATCTTTAAAAATTTACAACTGTACAGTTATATATGTTTATAAACAACTGATTTATATATATTAGATGGTATTGTGTGTTATCTGCATATGTCGGTTTTAGGGTTGACATTTTCCGTGAACTTCAGTCAAAGCCATTTTATTTAACATAAATCATTATCTTATAATTAAGCACATTCCTACTTTTTGTAGTTATAGTTATATAGTTTAATAAAAGGATAATTAATCAAATTAATAACAAAACTTAATAATGACATGTAGAACACGCTTGTTTAAGCCAAAGCAATTTGAAAGAAAACAGTATTTTTTATATGAAATGATTCATTTTTTGTATCTATTAAAGAAAAATGGGAACAGAAGTAGAGAACTGAAGTAGTGTCGATAGCGGAACACAAGTTCATGAATTTTGATTTATTCAATGTAGAGTACTACTTTTATATAAAGTATTATTTTGTAACTTTATCAATAACCATATTTTAAATATATTAAATACGTATATCTTATATATTTGATATTTGTTGTTTCATGCAAATGTTATTCTTCTTCTTATCGATAAGAAATTTGAGAGTAACATACATTTTTGCCAAAACTACCAGTATTCTGTTCATACATTCATAAACAATGGAAAGAAAAGAAAGTGGTAATAAACCTTATTTTAATTGCCAGCACCGATTTATGTACTTATGTAAGCAATACAATGAGACAATCAGAGAATAAGAACTATTGTAATACTATCACACAAAATACTTAAACCAAGCTACTTTTAAGACAGAAGACGTGTCCCTTGGAAAACTATTGATTTAAAAACATGCTACACGGTTTCCTAATCTGTTTATCACCGTCCACGTGTGGTATGCGTGATATTCAATATTTATTATCGATATAACACAAAGAGGTGTGCATGATTATCAATGTGACCAAGGTCGACCAGAGACCACACGACATAGGAAACAGTAGATGTTAGCAATTATAGGTTACCATACGACCTTCAACAAAGAACAAAACAAACATATTTGTATAGCATAGCAAAGTAGGAAGGCAACAACAGTGCAAAAAGTATGCCAATTTCAGTGCGATATTAATACCTTTCAGCAATGTAAAGTTCCGAAAGCGGAATAAAACGACTCGATTTTTAAACGCATCAAACAGATAGCAAAAGTTTTTGCCAGGAGCATGAAGTGGAGTTTAACACATGAACAATTGTCATGCAACTTGGTGAGCTATAAAACCAGGTTTAAGCAACAATTTTCATCTGTAGTTAAACAGGAATATGCCAGTTAATTTTCCCTTGTTCCGTTAATTGATAGCGTTTAATTTTTGTCAGTTAAGTCGACTTGGAGTTTTGGTATCTTTGTTATAATTTTTTACTCGATTCTGCCTGTTAAAGTTGCCTTTCTCTTATTTCGTTTAGCTTTAATCAGCATTTATGTGTTTCATTTTCAATATATAACAGTTACATGTTAGGCCGTACTTTAACCTATAATGATTTACTTTTATTACAAATTATGACTTGGACGGAAGGTTGTCTCATTGGCACTCATACTACATCTTCGTATATCTACATGATCTATTTACTATTTGGTATCATCAGCATCACGGATTAAGACACTACAAAATACTTTCAATACACTTTTGTCTTATATTGGACGTGCCTTTTAGTCAATCAAGTTATCTGTCTTCGCAGTGATTCCTATAAATTATGTTGGTGCACATTCTAATGCACAATATAGAGCATGTGTTGTTGGGTCTATGTTTCATTGTTCATATTTTGTCTGTAATCCAATCATTAGCAATAAGAAGCATTTGCTTCGTTCAACTCAGAAACAAATTCCAGATATGAATTTAAGCATTCTGCATCACCCAATGAAATCGTATCCTCGTAAGTTTCACTTACAACGTCCATTGTACTATTTTCAGGGTAAAAAACGAGATTGTTATTTTGATTCATTTTGTTGACATCGATAGTTTCGTATAAAGCTTCGCCTCTAATGTGTACTTCTGGTGGATCAATATTAACTATCTGATATGCCCTGATTTGTGTATGATTCTCAGATACTTTTCTCCATTTATAGTAAGCTAATACAACTACAAGTACGAAACAACCAACTGCTGCTGATGTATATGCTAATATATATTTTATCGACAATTCTGAAATGAAATAAACAAATCCGGTTAATTATAACTGTTATCAGATTGCTGAGTATGTGTATAGACAAATAAAAAAAAATAGTTATTGTCTGTATGATAGAGACATCAATGGAATTGCAAAAAAGAGTTAAACTACATAATTTGGACACACAATTAAAATAAGGATATGTGGTATGAATGTAATGAGACAACTATCCACAGAAGTTCAAATGAAGTGGATGTAAGCAACTATGGGCAACCATACTACCTTCAATGATAAAAACCCATACCGTATGTATATTGTAGTCGCCCATAATATAGGCCGGTGACCAGAGTGATTTTTTTGAAAATTTAATCGTCAAAAATGGTACACGGCTGTATCATATATCATTCGATTCGAAAATATGTGTACTTAATAATAAATTTGGTCGTCAAAACTAAATATGGTGCAGTTTTTCAAAAATCAAGATCAAAGGTCAACCACCATTTTCCATACACAATTGCAATGGATATAAGATAACAACTGAAATACATAATCAAATTTTTTTTTGGCAAAACGGCATCGATTCTGTTTTCTTATTCAATTGTTCATCCAAAAAATAAAAAAAAATCCTATAACAAATTGTATCGATAAAGTGAAGCATTTTTTAAAAAGGGGGTGATTTTAATCTTTAAATGATGTACGTTTTCGTAATAATTTTTATTTCGAGCATCAAAACCATAAAAAAATGAAACAAAAATACGATAAAAAATGCTTGCTATAAGATAAATATCTTCAATTGCCAAATATAAGTTTTACAACTAAGTTTTGTACACTTTAGGTAGGGTTGGTACACGCCGAAATGACAATAAACTCTATAAACACAGACTGATATTTGGCTTTAAACAAAAAAATAATGTTATAACCTGCATTACAAGGAACATTAGTCAGCATAGAACATACGAACAACTGTAAAAAGTATTTTGGCTTACTAGAACCGGATTTAACTATGTGAAACTTTTAAATTTTTAATAAGGGTCTTAGTGATACAATATCAGAAATGCACATTCAATTTGCAAATCGCACCAAAAGTCTTACTGACAAATAAAATTTAGTTCTCAAACCTCTTCTGTAAGGGCGTGCGTATGTACGTTCTTGCAGGATTCTGATCCTTGACAGAAACATAAGTCGGTACATGCAAGGTTTTGGGTGACACAAACACACGAATTTTTACATTGTGATTTTCCCTTACACGAACACACGAGATCATGTAGAAAATCTGCTGACATGTTTCCTTCAAAGAAGACAGGATGCAAGGAATCTTTGAATGATTTCCATCCGTATTCCAATGGTGAAGGTAGGGGTGGTTTTGCAAGAAAGGAAGCATGCCAAATTTTGGTCTGAAATGAGGCACGAAGGATATGCTGTCGAAGCGCCGCTTCAGAAGGAGGCAATCTGACAAGACTTGAATCCTTGCTCGTAGCAAGCTTAACGCGCAGTTTGTTAATGTCCTGATGGCAGGATGCATAGTTTTTCTTTTGGTCGTAAAGCCTTGCCACAAACCGTCTAGAGCATGATATGGCAGTCTCTGTGTAGGAATCTCCTAAATTGTATAGATCACTGAAATCAAATGCTGCCTCTTTCAACACTTTAAACACTGACTTTTTACCAATTCCAAATAGGGAAGATGTAGTGTCACACCCAGAGAGAGCATGTACGGCAGGAAGAACTCTACAAATGATTTCAGGTAGAGAAGAACACAGTTGGTGAATTGGCAAAAACTTTCGATTATCTTTTATAGTACCAATATTTCCCATTTGGACCCAAAATTCACTCGTGTTGGTCATCTGTTTGAAAAAATGAATACAGAGAACAATGACGTCTGTATCAGATGATTTTATAATGATCCTGCCTTTTTTCCATAATTCCTTCAGTCTTTTGTCTGCATGTAAAGCCTGGAGGATCATGCGGGTGTCTGCCTCTTCCTGAGTACTGAACAATTCAGGACATTCAACGACTTCCTGGTCAGAAATGACTTTTGCAATTTCAGGATCTTCAAAGGAACCTGCCATATAATAAGTATGTCCAGGGAGTACTAATAGAGGATTGCTTTTAATGAACTTGACCAGGAAGTCACCAAAAAATCTAATGAGAGCCTGCTTGTTTTCTTTAACAGAAAGAAATTTCTTCCAGTCGGGGACATTTCTTCCTTCAATTACTTGAAACACCTTTGCATGAGCAGTGACTTTGGTACGACGTTCTCTTTCAGCTGACTTAGTGGAGTGTTTTACATCATATCGATCAAAAACATCGGCAACTGTGTGTGCTTTTGTAAAACAACTTGCTAAATAATTGCAATAGGTAAGTGCAAAATCTCCGAAGGTTCTATGTTTCTTTGCATCCATGGACTGAACTATAGCCATACCATCTCTAATGTAAGTTGTCAATGAAGAATCAAATTCTGGCAAAGAAAGAACTGGCGAGACTTCATTTTCAAACTGTTTCACTAAATCTGATTTACAAGATTTTCTCATTGTTCCATCTTCATGGAACAGAGAAACTGGGATAGGCCCAAGTGGAAGTGAGAGAATACTGTCAATAGTAACATCATCTCTGCTGTTAGCCAAAACAAGAGCACGCCTGAAAACAATTTCTGGATTGATATGGCCGGTTATAATTTCGCCAGATTTACACTTGAGGGTTGTCTTAGCGTTCATATGTTCAAATGTTTTCAATTTGGACTTGGTAATAGGGCTATAGAAGCTTCCGATTTGGTCTACAGAAAGCGCACTGTTAACAAATTTTCTGTACATATTTTCTCCTTCATTGACAGCAGAAAGCAAAGAATCCTGAACTTCTCTAGTAGCATGCATGCCTGTAGAGATATTGATGAGACAAGGAGGGTGGGCATCTATATCAAAGGGATCAGTCATAGTTTGGTTCAAATGGGTAACTATTGCTTGTACTTGTTCTTCGTCTCGCTTCAAAGCTGTTTGTTTGATTTCCTCATGCGAATTGTCACTTTTGCATGTAATACCTGCTCTGTCATTCATTGCATGACTAAATGACGCTAATAAATGACGAGTCAGAGTCCATCTTATCAGAGCAGATTTCTGATTTGTAATTCCAACGATACCACCTGAACCCTTTGAATCTTTAATGATCGTTTTTTCAGTGCCCATATCACTCCAAATACCATTGAATGTGCCTATTTTTTGTTTGATAGAAAATTCTCCTAGTTTAAAAGCCGATTCGATCTCTGCTGGTAGTTCGAGCATATCGAGAATATATATAGGCATCCATCTAGAGTAATTTGTACGGTTGGTAATGAAAAAATAGGGCAGCATTTTGGATGAGGACATCAAATGTGACGACCAATTACCTTCTCGTTCTGCTCGTACATTTGACAACATAATTTGGACGGCAACCAGGAACATGTCCCAATATTTGAAAGTAGGTGATGTATCGTGTCCCCATTCTTTGAACATACAGATAAGAGGTTGTACATGGTCTTCAAACAACGTTTCCAGTCTAGTTTTAATTTCTGGGGCTTGGTCCGTTTGATCACATATACTTGTATTGAACTCTAACAACACATTCCAGAACGCAGATGGTATCTGATCGAAGTAATCAAAGGTCCTACACCCGTGTATAAATGCTGAGATAAAAAGAACTTGTAGGGCTTCAAACACAAGCGTGAACCCTCTGACAGCCCTGTTAAACTCTTTGCCATTCAACATAAGTTCAGCTGTATTTCCAGCATACACACCAGAATCCACCAACAAATCGCGAAGACCGCCATCAGCCCAAAGTTTCCCGATAGAGGCTAAGAAACACGACAAGCTGTGGAAACCACCAAGTCTGAGAATATGGCGATTAAAAATGTCCGGTTTGGACCATTTGACTTGTTGAGCAATTGCATAGAGTTGCTGGTCAAATGTTTGAATAGCGAAATCCTGTCCAGCTTCATTAGACATGTCTAGACATTTCTTCATGGCAGTATACACTGTGGCCATGTCATTCGGTTTAGAATCTATAATTGGAGGATATGCTACAACTGTAACATCGGCGCCCTTTGTAGACAAAAGACAATTGTTCCCTGTCCAAAAAGGAATCTTTTGTTCATTCGTTTTTATTTCGATTGGGAACTCTATGACATCCCCCGACAAAAGTCTGGAGAACACCCATATCTGGTCAACATCATAACTTTTAATATGATCACATAATTGAAGTTTTTCAAAAGCATCCGATCGTCGTGGAGGTTCTGATCTACATTTTGGTTTAAGGTAAGGAATAGCATCGGTCAATGATGCTGTTGTATCATCTATAGTCAACGATCTCTCAATTCCTCGCTTGATTCGTTCTAAACTATAGTCATGAACGCCAGCTGATTTAGTTTGAAATACAGCCCTAGCAAGAGAATGGAAGGTGTTTTTTCCATCTATTGTCTCGGCGTTAATGTCAACATTATCGGAACCCTCTTGAATCAATCGACCTCCTTCTGAAATGGGGCGAATACCTCCTGGGATGTATCGATCGCCACTGATACGACTGATCTCATGGTTTGCAACACTGGTAAGGTATCTCCGCAATTCAGTATATGTAACGCAAAACCCATGCGCGTTCAGAATTTCAATAAGACGCTTCGACCCAAACTCGTGGTAAACTTGAATAGCAAGACCAAGATGAAAAGGTGTCAGGATACTACGACTAGTTGCAACAATACATTCCGTTAAAGCCAAACTTTTCCTCACGCTTTCTGTTTTGATATCAGAAGGAACAGTACACGTGCTAAACGCCTTTTCGTCTGTAATCCAACTTAGTAGTTTGACCAAAGAATCGGGCATTGACTGTAAAGAATTGTCGAATGATACCTCCGTTGAAGTTGGATAGTGCTCTTTACAAAATCTTACTTTGTTAATGTCTCTCCGTATTATACTTGCTACTGAATAAAGGAGTTGTTCATCCGTTTGTTCGTTATTCATACGACTCTTTCGTTTTTCATTTGACCATTTTAACTCTGCTTTCAAATTACTGGCTGCCTTGATTGCATCCCCTAGTGTTATATTGCTACTCATAATAATGTTGGACTTACCCTGACCTTGTTGTGATTGAATGACAACAGAATCACCATAATGGTTTTCCAAATATCGCTGCAGTTTCCTTGTTGTAAAGCTTGTACGCATATTTTCGGGTAGGTATAAAACAAACTTCTCAATTAAAGAGGATAATAGAAATGCTTTTTTTATTTTTTAATAAATCATCATTTATGCTGGAGATTAATTTGGAAAAAGCAGTTGTATTTATTGATTTATATTCTGAAGTTGAGTTACCAATGACCTCAATATCTTTATTTGAAGACTTTAGATATTTTACAATGCACTGGTTATGGTAAAAAGCTTGTTGTTTAAAATTGTCTTGATTAATTTTATGTAGCAAATTTAAATCACCGTTATGGTTTGCAGCGATGGTAATGCGAGTAACCCTGTCATCTGATTCTATTTTTAAAAGTTTTTTGTCTTGCTTGTAGCTTTTCTTATTGCAAAATATACAAGCACTCCAGTTGGTAGGAGAAGACATAGAACGAGTTGAAATACTCGTGACTGGACTGTCCTGTATTGAACCGCCAGCTAATGCATCATTTTGTCTCTTAGTAAACACTGCAATATTATGTTCACTTGTATACGATTTGTAGCAACTTTTATGATAAACCATTTCAAGACTTTCATTCAGTATATCACTGAATGAATCATACTCACTTATCAAATTCGTGTAAATATCATCTTTACGCTTACCAACTGCAGCAAAAAACCTCGATTTACTGTTATTAGTAAATAAAACAACTGTTTCATTACTGCTTTTCTGGCAAATAATACATTTTTCTAAGACTAAACTTGGTTTCATTCGCTTTGCACAACTAGGGCCAAGTTTCAACGGACTTCCTTGTTGTGCCATCTTTTGGGGTTTTGCCAGATCTCAATTTCTAAAAATAACTTCCAACTAAAAAACAAATATTCCTCTTAAATGAATTAAACCTTATTAACAACCTCAAAATAGAAAACAACAAACAAAACAAACTAAGAAACCAAGAACCTTGAACAAATACAAGTAATATCAAGTGATAATTGCTATTTAGTAATCGAACATATGGTGCGCTTAAAGTTCAAAATCAATAAGGATAACAATAATAGATCTGAGCCGTACCTGACACGACTTTCCGGAAAATTAAGTAAGATTGTAATTCGATAGTGAATATTTTGGATGCTATTTCAAGTCTTTTTGAGAAATTTTATTTGATAAAAAATTATGTCACTGAAAAGAGTATTTTCTGAATTTTCACGTTGTATAAGTTAGTTCATAATTTAAAGATTAATGCGTTCTTGCAAAGTATTGAAATCCGGTGAAGCGACGAAATGTCCAAAGTTTTAGAGCTTTGTATCTTCATATTTTTTTACAAAAGACTTATGATGTTAGCTTTACTGCTTAATAAATAACATATTATATGTAATATTTAAATCCTATAAGAAATACATATATTTTGCAACGATTTAAAAAAAACCGGCCAAAATGGCATGCCTCGTAGAGTTCATATTTTATGTCATTTTTGCTAACAAAACGACAAATTAAAAAAAAATGCACCATACGACTTTTTGACGACCAGTCTAAAATTAAATTAAAATCATTTTTCTAGATATAGACCAATTTTTAGCCGTGTACCATAAAGTGAAATTAAACTCTGTTAATAATCGACTTTTAACTGTTCCGTCACCGCACTAATAGGCCTCAAAATGAAAAATATGAAACAGTTAAATTGAGAAAACAAACGGTTTAATGACGGAATAATAAAACAATTTACGAAAAACCAATATGACAGACATGGGCAAACGACAACAAAATAACTGCATGCTTCTGATTTGGGACAGATTATATAAAAATTTTGCGGGGGTAAACCTGTTTGAAGGCGCTTACCCTCCCCTCTAAAATGGGACACTAGTGTTAAGGCACAAGAAATCGGTCACTAGTGTCTAAAAGTGTACGAAGAGAAGGAACAAATTTAAAGCCCCACAAGTCCAGGTCTCTTAAAAAGAAAACCCAAATTGAGAAACCGCCATCTACAAAACACAACTGTTATACAAAAAAAACTGCTGCAACACAGAAAACTTAAGATTTAAATTGCCACAAGAACATCACCAAAAATCGAGGTGATCTCAAAAACTGTAGAAGAGTCAGTAGTTCTTTCTATGATATTTATTGATTTGACATTTAGGGAGCCACCAATCATTTAACTTGATGGGGGAGGGGCGGTAATCGTTTCGTGTTTTACCACATATTTTCTTCTTGGACAAATTGGAAATCAGAATACAATGTATTTTATAAAAAAAAAAACTCCAACCAACCCCCTATCCCTTTTCAAGTGCAATGGTCGTTCCCTTAATAGAAACGTGTTTGTTGAATTCGTTATCTAACACTTAGACATCAACAAATTCAAAGAACAATTTGTACGTACAACTTTTCTATTCTTTTATTCTTTTCTATTTCTATTTATATTCTATATCCTAGGGAATAGAAGGAGTGAGTAGTTATTTAGACAAAAGGCACAAATATTCTTATTGGTATTTATTCAATAGTTATCCCACGCGGACTTGGTGTGTCAGTGTAAGATCATTCCGATGGCCGGAGGCCAGAGGGTGATCTAACACTGACACACCAAGTCCGAGTGGGATAACTATTTTACATCCCAGCTGTTTTAGATTAGACGAAAAACCATTTCGTCGCTAAATTTTGCAAGAAAAAAATATCTCACAAACCGCTTTGAAAATTTTGGCAAAATGCATGCTTCCAAAATGTTGTATGTGAACTTGAACATTTTTGTAAATAGCAGTAAAATAAAAACTTTGACATTTCTGGATTATCCAAGAACTTAAAATATTTTCACAGAAATAAAGAAATGTACAATTATTTTTTTCCCAAAGCCATTCTACAACGATTTTCAAATTTCCATACAACATTTTGGAAGCAAACTTTACAAACAACAATTTTGTAATATGTCTTATTTCACACATTTTGATTGGTCTAACTGTATGCTATTTTGTAATATCAAAGATTTCCTCCCACCCAGACCATTGGTGTCAAAAAGTATTTTTAGCCAAAAAAAGTCATATACGACATTTTAGAAACCCAGCGACGATTTGCAATTCAAAAATTCTCGTTTAGAATGCCACACAACCATTATAATATACTTTATATATTACTATATGATGTATATCCTTTATAACCCCCGAACACGATGAGTAGATATCAAACAATGTCAACTCACCCCACTGTCCAATCGGCCCACACTATATCGCCACTTTATAAAAAAAAATCGCCCTACTCTTGTTTACCGACTCGCCCCACTTTTGAAAAAGTGTAAAATCAAATTGAACAATCAGTCTGAAAACTCACTTATTGACGAAAAGGGTTTAAACACCACTAAATAAATGTCTACCTACTCGCCCCACTTATAAAAATATCTTGCTTCTTTTAAGTATGTTAAATTACTGATAGTTCGTATCCAGTCGTCCTGGTGTAGTGGTATGTGTCGTGGCTTGATATGCTAAAGGTCTTTCGAATCCAAGCATATACACTGGATTTTTTCTACGTGCGTTTTGATAGATAGTCTTTTCCGTATAATTAATTATAAGTTTTATAGTGGATTTGACATTCCCGCCAAATTGTTACAGAACAAAGAAAAGCATGCATAACAAAGAAACTCAAACTGGGGTGATGTGGTAGGTGTGATCCGGCTTAGATCACCCCTGTTAGAACAAAGGAGCTGGGATGTAACTTACCTGAATGTACTTTCTCTTTTGACATGTTTAAATGAACATAGCTTTGTTCAACGCTTGTTGACACAGTTTGAAACGACGTTGTATTTATATCTCCTACAAAACAGAATGTTTAATATTTAGAAAACAAGAATATGTAGTAAAGGGCATCCCTCCCCCGTGGCACACTGTGTTCAGTTCAAACTACCATCATGTTAACAGTTGACTTTTTAATGAGCATATGTACTAAGTTTCGACTAAACCAATAAAGGGACCAAAGAAAACCTTAAACCAAATATGTAACTTGATGCTTGACAAGTGGACAACCACACAGACAGGAAAACACGATGACTCTCTCGTAGATGGGCAAAACAAGTGATAACGCGATTTTCAATTGAAATATAAGGTTTATTTACGCATATATATACATGGCCAAGGCTTATCTTAAAATAAATCAGTAAAAAAAATTAAATTGTATTTCAAGATACCAAAGTATGTAAACTATGTATAAACAATAAGGAATTAGCTCACTGTTGTTTTTCTACAAATGAAAATTATTAACTGTTATTTACCTGTACTATTGGTATATTCTAAAGACAGTGTCTGATTTTGTCCTTCGTACATTAGAAGTTCAGAAGTTGATATATCAGTAAGCTTATCTGGAATACATTTTAAAGTTTGAAAAAAAATGAAACATGCAAAGCTGGTTGACAACGTCATATATTTATACACGATATTTTAATCAGGACGGAGTTTTTTTTAGTATGAGCTTGATGAGTCAGTTGTGGATCATGGGGGGTCCTAGGGTTGTACCACTTTTTTTTACGATCAATGCATGTGAATGGGGACATATGGTTGGAAACCCCCTTTTAAAAATGAGTGGATCCGCCCCTGTGACTACATGATTGATACTGTAATGTTTAAAATACCCAAATCAGTATCATCTTTTTTTTCTAGAGGGGAAAGTAATAGCAGTCTGTGTTCATTCCATTTGGGCCACATTGGGTTTGGTGGTTGGTTTGGGGTTTTTTTGGCGGATCTTATTAAATTTTGTTCCATTAGAGTCTATGGACCAAAATACAAACAATAAACAATTGTAAATTATCTGTTTTGCCAGTAAAATTAGATAAATAGGTTATAAAAAAAAGAAGATGTGGTATGATTGCCAATGAGACAAAAGAGGGACGTAAGATACCAGGGGACAGTCAAACTCATAGATTGAAAATAAACTGACAATAAATTCATAGCTAAAAATAACTAGAGGCTCTAAAGAGCCTGTGTCGCTCACCTTGGTCTATGTGAATATTAAACAAAGGAAGCAGATGGATTCATGACAAAATTGTCTTTTGGTGATGGTAATGTGTTTGTACATCTTACTTTACTAAACTGAGTCTTGCTGCTTACAATTATCTCTATCTATAATGAACTTGACCCAGTAGTTTCAGTGGAAAATGTTAATAAAAATTTACAAATTTTATGAAAATTGTTAAAAGTTGACTATAAAGGACAATAACTCCTTAGGAGGTCAATTGACCATTTCGGTCATGTTGACTTATTTGTGAATCTTACTTTGTTGAACATTATTGTTGTTTGCAGTTTATCTCTATCTATAATAATATTCAAGATAATAACCAAAAACAGCAAAATTTCCTTCAAATTACCAATTCAGGGGCAGCAACCCAACAACGGGTTGACCGATTCATCTGAAAATTTCTGCGCAGATATATCTTGACCTCATAAACAATTTAACCCCATGTCAGATTTGCTCTAAATGCTTTGGTTTTTGAGTTATAAGCCAAAAACTGCATTTTACCCCTATGTTCTATTTTTAGCCATGGCGGCCATCTTGGTTGGTTGGCCGGGTCACGCCACACATTTTTTAAACTAGATACCCCAAAGATGACTGTGGCCAAGTTTGGATTAATTTGGCCCTGTAGTTTCAGAGGAGAAGATTTTTGTAAAAGATTACTAAGATTTACGAAAAATGGTTAAAAATTGACTATAAAGGACAATAACTCCTAAAGGGGTCAACTGACCATTTCGGTCATGTTGACTTATTTGTAAATCTTACTTTGCTGAACATTATTGCGGTTTACAGTTTATCTTTATCTTTAATAATATTCAAGATAATAACCAAAAACAGCAAAATTTCCTTAAAATTACCAATTCAGGGGCAGTAACCCAACAAGGGGTCGTCCGATTCATCTGAAAATTTCAGGGCAGATAGATCTTGACCTGATAAACAATTATACACCACGTCAGATTTGCTCTAAATGCTTTGGTTTTTGAGTTATAAGCCAAAAACTGCATTTTACCCCTATGGTTTATTTTTAGCCATGGCGGCCATCTTGGTTGGTTGGCCGAGTCAAGCCACACATTTTTTAAACTAGATACCCCAATGATTATTGTGGCCAAGTTTGGATTAATTTGGCCCAGTTGTTTCAGAGGAGAAGATTTTTGTAAAAGTTAACGACGACGGACGCAGGACGATGACGGACGACGGACGACGACGGACGACGGACGACGACGGACGCCGGACGCAAAGTGATGGGACAGGTGAGCTAAAAAGACAAACAGACAAATAATGGTACAAAAGATACAACATAGAAAACTAAAGACTAAGCAACATGAACCCCACCAAAACACTGGGGGTGATCTCAGGTGCTCAGGAAGGGTAAGCAGATCCTGCACCACATACGGCACCCGTCGTATTGTTTATTTTATTACAAATCCAGTAAATAGTCTTATTCGGTAAGTCGCCTTCAAGAAAAGGGAAGGGTATGGTAGTTACGACATAAGAAACATATCCGATATCATCTGCGAAACGGTTAATTATTCCGTAACGGTCAAAACCAACTCGTGATGGCGTTCGTAAAATTTACGAACGGATGATTTTACTGTTCACTATCAGGGGCGTAGCTACCCGGAGGCACGACAGCACGTGCATCCACGTCGTTTTCACAAACAAAAAAACAAACAAAAAAGAAAAAAAAGAAAGAAAAAAAGCAGAAGAGAGAGAGATGAGTTGGTCAATCGGAATCGGAGACTGGTGCATGGTGTCTTTTCCGTCTATCCCGGATATTAGTTTGACAACCTAGTTACAAGTGTTGATGAAGCTGTTTGTTTAGAAAAAGATCGTAGCTCCGAAGTTGCGTGCACATTGATTCGGCATTCAAAAAAAGAAATGGAGATTATGACAAAATCGGAAGGTTACTTGTATCTCGCGTCAAGTTATCAGAAAATCGCTTCTTTGTTCTGTATCTCACGGCTTCATCGTGTTGTAAGAAATATCACAAACGAACAAATCTCAATATTGTCTGAAACATACGAAACTGACCTAACATGTAATTTTGACGAATTCAATTGGGAGGTCGCTCGATGCCGAACACATACGCTGGTTTATAACATATCGCGAGTGCTACCATGCCATGATGGCCATGAGATCTATCAGTCACGGTACTACGTATGCAATTGAAAACAAATGTACGATCAACAATGAACAACGAAAGTTACATAGCATTACTGCATATTCATCGGGATTTCAGTGTGAATGTTGACAAAGTAATAGAGAAGTTTGTTTCTGCCCAGTCCCGAAGAGCAGATTTTGGACAATTTTGAGTAAATTCTGTATCACAAATATTTGTTGTTTATGTATTACTATATTCAGAAGATTTATTAATAGTTTTACATTCATAAATTTTTATCTACATATAGCTCCTCTTTTAACCGTCCTATGAACGAAAACCGAAAAATAATAATTCTGCATAATATATATATATATAGGGGCCAAAATTTTTTTTGCCTCGCTGCGCTCGGCGGTTGTTGCTTTCACATCGTTTCTTTCTAGCTACGCCCCTGACTATAGACCAATAGAACATTAACCACTATAGGTCACTATACGGTCTTTAACAATGTGAAAAGCTCATACCGCATAGCCAGCTATAAAGGCCACGAAATGACAAAAGCAGAACAATTCAAACGACAAAACTAACGGGCTAATTTAGGAACAAATAATGAACAAAAACAAATATGTAGCCCAGTAACAAACAAAAACCACTGAATTAAGCATGTGGCGTAGTTAAACTAGTTTGAAGGCGCCAACCCTCACCTAACCTTGGACAGTGGTGTAACAGTACAAAATTGAGAACAAACTGTAATAATGAGTTCATATGGGCTTAAATCACTCATAAAACTACTTAAAATAAAAAATTGATACCGATGTGTCACTGAGTTTCAGATATTTTTACATGGTATTTGAAATTTTTCAAAATAAAAATATATCATAAATCTGTCAATAGCTATTTGATGTATGTTTAATTTAGTAGGTTTTCCACACAGATTCTATTTTAATTTACTAGTTTACCAGTAACTTCCCTGAAAATAATTCCTGATTTGGTGCTATGCTCTGGAAAATGTTTTCCTGTACATATTGGGGATTTTGTCCATTGCTCTGTTACTCATTGCAGTATTGGTATAACATTTTTTGTAAACTGCATGTATATATAGCTTAGCTAGAAAATAGAAAAAGGAAATTAAATACCTGAAGTTGTTATAATCTTTTCGGTTCTGTTTTGATTAATGTGTCCATCACTGCTTTCATCTTCAAATTCTGCATGGAAAAGGAGGGAAAATACAGACATAGATATAAGAAGATGTGGTATGAGTGCAAATGAGACAACTCTTCATCCAAGTCACAGTTTATAAAAGTAAACCATTATAGGTCAAAGTATGGTCTTCAACACTGAAAACTGGCTGACACCTAACAGCAAGCTATAAAGGGCCCCACGACTAGTGTAAAACCATTCAAACGGTCTAATATATATAAAAAAAAACACGAGAAAATAGAAACACTTATGAACCATATCAACAAACGACAACTACGGAACATCAGATTCCTGCCTTATGACAGGTGAAAACAACTGCAGGGGGTTTAAACGTTTTAAAAGGTACCAAACTTCATCCTTAGATAAAACAATAAAGTGTAACATTACAACACAGAGTATAAATTGGTGTTCCTTCATATTTGTATTCTTTATTTTGTTCACTCATTATTCTTTTGAAAAATAATGGTTATTCCGTAACTACTTGATAACTGTATTCTGGATATAGTATTTTTCGGTAATCAATATATTGTTACCCATTTTTTTTTTTTTTTTTTTTTGTTACCCATTTTTTTTTTTTTTTTTCAGTTATTCTTAAAGTTTCAACACCCAATTATTCTCTTTTCATTATTTTTTGCCTCAGTCATTTTACTCTACTTTTTGTTCTGTAATCCACACCTTCGATCATACATACTACACTTTCTTATGTCATAAACGTACTTTTTAATTCGGAGTTCAGTATGAGGTCCATTATCACTAAACTAGATATACATATTTGGTTTAGGGGCCAGTTGAAGGACGCCTTCGGGCGTGAGAGTTTCTTGCTGCTTTAAAGACCCGTTGCTGGCCTTCGGCTGTTGTCTGCTCTATGGTCGGATTGTTGTCTCTTTGACACATTCCTCATTTCCATTCTCAATTTTATCTATCATTGATATAATAAAGTTGATCCGTTTCCATGGCATGAATTCATTTAAAAAAAAACTTGAAACAGGATTTGAGTTATTATTTTTTTTAGTGCATTGAATCGCTGCAGTAACGAGCAATAGTACCCATTAGTTGTCCTTTAGTATTTCATACATATTTATGAGGCCAAAATTACAGGAAAAAAAACGTATCGTTCAAGCTATCCCTTGTTTGTGAACAAATATAAGAATTTTGCTTTCCATTTTAATGTATATAACTTTATAAAAAAAAAAAGCCTGTCTGTTAAACGGATTGGAAAAAGTTTAAGTTTAAGGTAAAGACGCAACGTTAGATATTGCTACTACCACGAAAAATAGCGTTAAGTAAATATTTGACGGGAAAGTTTTTATAGAAATGCTGAAATAAATATTTCAAATTACACATGAAAATAAAGATTGATTCTTAAATTTTCACATTATGATAGAGAAAGAATAGAAATATAATATTCATAGGATTACAGGGTTATCTATCAAAACTACGGATTAATGAAAATGTCTTGAAGTTTGTCCGTTATCATAATTTGACGTCGCCACAAGCGTAATATGCTAGGGACGGCATGAACTGCATTCGCGTGTTCCTTTCTCCACTAAATATAAATGTCCTGCTTTCAACAAAACGAAATGATGCACACATTACAAAAATGCACATCTATAAGACGATCAAAAAGTAAGAGAACTTCAGTATCACAAGTATAAGCTATTGTATGTCACTGCTTGAATAAAATCATACTCGGTTTGAATATATAATGCAGCAATATTCCTCCAAAAACACTTAATTACTAGCAGTAAAGTTGAATAACATATGTTAATTATAAAATCCTATTGGATTGGATTTTCATGGCATTTATACTTGTGTGTTATACTTTACATTTACCCAAAAAGGAAAGCAGGAAGAATTAGATAAAGCGCGTTTCCAATTTAACGTCATTTTTCTGTTATGTAAACACTAAATGATAGCAATATCTGACGTTGCGTCATAAAGAGTACAACCGAAACATGACGTCATATTAATTAGTCTTATTTTTATGTTAAGCAAGCTGATTAATCACATATATTTACCGACAAAAATGTCCAACTCTATTTCTTCATCAACCATGCATCCCATAACTGGGTCACATCTAGAAAATAAATTATAAATCAACTTGTATAAAAATTATTTTCATACACAGTACTAGGCCTTTATTTGCTGTACTGTTTATGCTGTCAGAGGCAGAAAGTTACAGACCCCCCCTTTTTTTTGTGGAAAATGTGGTTGATTATATAGTGAATCACTGACGCATGACTGGAGCGGGCACCCCTCTAAGCCAGTCAGTGGGTTTCCTCGTGTAAAAAAAAAATTCTGGATCCGCCAATGGGTGTTTCAGTATCAAAAATACCCCTACGTTCAATCGTCGACGTAAGAGTGTGCCAGACATATATCATGGGGACTTTTATTTGACAAAGCAAGCTTAAGTGTATTGAAATACATATTATGTTATTTAAAATTTCGATGACCAACTCTCTACTTTAAAACCACGACATATGTTTAATATCTCACTACTTCATTCATATGTATATCAAATGTGTTGAGAGTTATAAGGTACATGCATTCCTGATTCATATCAATGTTCGGTTCAAAGAGAAGCACATTTCAGGAAATAATTATGTGTGGGTTTTCTTACAAAAATTTAAATACATGATTATATTTAAAGGTATGTATACATCGGTTAAATATTATGAATATGACGAAAGTAAGCCGTAATAAAAGATAAATGTTCCTAATAAAACTTCCTTCGGATTATATCCTTCTTTCGTAATTTTTTAAACCGTAAATATTTAATTTTTCCCAAGTTTGCATTCATTCATATATCAAGTTTAACTAATCAAAAAGGCAAATTATATGATTTAAAAATAAGCTTTCTGTGATTTTAAAGTTGGATATCAAAAATATATGTTTCGTAGAGAAATAGTTCGACTATGTGTTAAATGTATTACATATTTTACTATCTGAAAAAAATTTATAAAAAGGATGAAGTTGGAAGAGCAAACAAAATAACTGACCTTTGAGTCGGTGAACAATTGCAACCATAACTACATTTAGGGCCATATAGGTTACTTCGGCAAGGCTTGCATGGTTTACCGTATCCCGACGACATGTAACCGGCTGTGCATTCTACAATACAATAATGTTTAGATTGAATCAAATAGTTATGATGTATGGAACAAACAAAAATTGCCCCCCCCCCCCTTTTTTTTTAACAAAAATACAAATATCTAAACGGATTAAAAAATTAATAAACTATAATTGATGATTATTATAAACATATTATCAAACAGGATGAAACGGACTCTATCCTATCAGGGTTTTTTTCTTATTTTTCAACCAAATGATTTCTGTGGTTTATACACGTGTATCAACAGTTCGAGATCCTCGAGTCAACATCGGTAAAACATTTTGGGAATCCAAAACTTTTTATAAAAGGGGGAGGGCACTTACTGCCATAAGAGGGGACCCGCTACAGTTATGCTTCGGTGATTTCTATATAATCAACCATTTTTTCCCTACAAAATAGGGGGAGAGGCCTTGTGTCCCGCCCGCTTAATCTGCCTACAATTAACACCAACAAAATAGCTTGTTGCACTGTCTGATATAAAATTTGTCAGGATGGAGTTTACAGAATAAAGAATTATGAGAAATAAATCAAGAAAAAAGGTTAAAAAAAATAAGGAATTATTATAGAGTAAGATAGGTAAAAAACTATAAAGAATAGACCGAAATGAAGAACATCCTATATAGACCCTCTGATATTGGACCATTTAACGGTTACGTTAGTAATCATATTATTATCGTATCTTATCAAAACAATGATAACATACAATCTACCTTTACAATAATAGTCATAATACATATCTTAACATACATATGTGGGGTTTACATTGGGTTTACAGAATAAGAAATATTAGTAAGAGAAAATAAGGGGGGAATGGTTCAAAACTCATAATGATAGCCATAATTTAATTAGGCGATATCTTTCTTCTTCTTTTTTTTTAGATACTAGAGAAAATGTCAAAACGTTGATTAAAGAATACAAATATAAAGGTCATTAAAACACACACACACACACACATCCATATCTGGAGTTTATGTTGTGTTATCATGTTTATTTTGTATTTCGTATGACGTATTTCGTCCAGGTCAAAAGCCGCCTTTTCCAACAGTTTCACATTCGTTTCCGGATTCTGATTATATTAAAGGATTTCATTTGCTTGATTTTTGTTTGATAGCTGTTTTATCGGTCACTTTTCCTAAATCTTAATATTCTAAAAGCATAAAAATACATACCAACACATCGTCCATTCTTTAATTCGTGGTTGTTACAACAGAATGTTCTTATGCCATCTCTGAAATAAAAAAAACAAACTGAAAACTATTTTTTGTGATTAGTTTCAAGAAGCCAGTAACATAATGTATATATATCTGAGTTGACAAGTCTTTACTCTTAGTTTAGACTGGTCCGTGATTATTGGAAATCAGGAAATATCATATATTTTTTTGTTAAAGTTTGAAATCCACAAACCTTTTCTGATATTTCAATGGTTGTCTTTTGCCATGAACATGTCTGTCATATATAACTGTTTTCGTAAAAAAACGTGTTATAAATTTGGCCGTTAGTTTTCACAAATGATTGTTTTCCTATTTTTTATATCCCTTTTAAAGTCGGATATATTGTATGGTTGATCTCATTGTTGAAGGCCGTACGGTTGTATATAATTGCTTACATCCACTTAGTTTGAACTTTGGTGGATAGTTGTGTCATTTGCAATCATACCACATCTCCCTTTTTCCAGCGGATGACCGTGAGGGCATTCCAGTGTATTGCTATCGCCTATAATTCCGTTACGTAACTTTCGTTTTGGGTTTTCAACCGATCTATAAACATAATGAATCCGTAGACATCATCAAGTGCAAACAAATATTCCTTATTGCTTGTTATAAATGCATTTCTTCAATAAATACTCATCAAATGTCTTTTAAAGAAGATAAATTAATAATATTAAAATGGTTTGTTATTATGTACGTAATATATATATAAAAAAAACAAAAAAAACTGTATTAATATCTTTGCAAACGCATGCGGAAGAATATCTCAGGAACGTTTGCAATCTCAAGGAACAATAACTCTGCATAAATGATTAAACATTTGTTGCGGGAATATACGAACGCCTACTCAAATCCATTCTATTAGAAAAATCAAATTATTACAGAAGCTAGAGTGTCCACCATGCACTTGCACTGTCCTTTTATTAAAGTAGAATATAATGATATGAAAATGCATGAAAATCATATATGCATGTAACTGTACTATACAAGTATTAATTTAATATATAACATTAGTAAACCAGAGTATACTGATTTGTATCACTACAATATAATAGTCATTACGATGAGGTTGATTTCCTGTTATTAATTTATGATCAACGCATGAACTTGTCCTAAAAAAATATTATATCTGTAAATTAACCTCACTTTCAGGTATAGAGATGTGATTTTTTTTCAGTAGACAAGTGCCTGTCGGACCATCCACAAGCACTTGCGGTCATCCTATGTTCAGTACTTCATTACTTTGATATATAAAAGCTGCGAATTAACAAATCCCAAATAGACGACCAGCTATACCTTTGTAAGGAAGGATTTTTACTGGTAGAATCGAGAGAAGTTCATGCGAGAGATCGGGGCGCCACTTACTATGTAATGAGTGTTAGGGATGAGCCGCTGGAATAGGTCACTATTTCATGCTCCGTGATATATATTTATGAAAAGGGTGAGAAATTCAGATTAATCTATATAAATAGGTTGATATTATCACTTGCTTGATTATATCATAAGTGTTTGAAACTAATCAGAAGTCTGTATTTATTTTTGGTGCCGTTAAACCACAGTCGTAAATGAATCAGTTATTTGTCAACACAATTAATCTCTATTTATTCCAATGTGTTTTTTCCACTGATGCTAGTTATAAATGCTATAAATCCGACCATTTTGACATTTGCACCTAGTTTACATTCAAATGTTTGTATACATAAAACATGATAACAATTAATAAATGAAATTCCATAGTGTCAGCCGTGTTCTTCAAGAGCGAACGGCTATGTAACTTTTTATCAGTTTTTCATTTAAAATGTAAAACTCAGTGAAAGTGTAACTTTTTGAGGTGCTACTGCATTTATCTGATCAACCATATTTTATCATGTATTGAGATTACAATTTCTTCATACTGAAAGATATAAAAGTAAATGGGAAAATAGAGGAAAATGTTTAAGATGTGACGAACTTATTGGAAAAGTTAAGTGTAATGGTAGCGATTGCGGTGCTCTAAACATAAACATGATGATAAACGGGACGTCCAACCAATAAAACTTACTATACTAATGTACCAGAAGATGAAAAATATCAGTCAAATATATCTATAGGTCTGATTTTTTAATTGATATATGACAAAGGTATATATTTTTGAAAAACAAAATATTCAAAGGGTGGGGTACACAATGTCTCAGCTGTTCACCCCGAGTGCGAGGGTGACCATATTTCAGTACCTTTGTCTGCTGACATGTTTCCGAATCTAGGAAAAATTGGAAATCTAATAGAAACTAATATAATTTTGCTATCAACGCCAAATCACAGTAAGGTAGGATATGAATTTAACACTGTCAAGTCTCGTGGACGTATTGCGGAGTAAAACTTAAAATACATTGACTAACCTTCCACTTCTGAAGCACTCTGGATTTTTGGTTGTTTTGGCTGAGGAACAATATACCGTTAACAATAATAAAAACAAGTGTTTCTTCATATTGTCTAATTCGCTTTAATGGCTTATCTTTGAGATCAAACAGCTTGCTTAAAAGCAATACTAACGGGAAAACCTTTATTTTTTTCCAGTATGGAACAAAAATCGAGAAATTCCAAGGCCTTCTATAACTGATCCGGAAAAAGATAATGAAATTGTTCCTTTGATATTATTAATATGATCTAATGACGGAAAATATTAAAACTTATAAATTGTGTCCTTTAAAATTTTTGATTATAAAATCTATGTATAGAGTTTCTTTCAGTATAAAGAAATACAGGTATCCGTTTATTATAAAGTTTAACATGATTGGGAAAAAATGAGTGTTTGCTTTCAAGGACGTATATATATTAGTTATGTTAGTTATACGTCCTTGTTGCTTTGTAGTCAAAAAAAATAAAAAATCAACATTTTGCATTTAAATTTTGTGTCACTTTCAAAAGATGAAATGTTTAATTATGATTGTTATAAGAAGGAAATCCATATAATTAATACTTCCGTGTCCTAGCCCACGTCTTATGTATGCATAATTTTATAATGAAAACGATATTTTCCTAAAATGCCTAGATTGTCACAAATAGCTATTCAAAAGATGCGCCTAGAATTTTATTTTTGCCTATTAATAACAGTACATGGAATTGCAAAGCTTATCGTTAAAAATAAACAAGAAATATTAGTATTTCAACTCTTCCGAAAGGTTCATTGCACAGTCATTTTCCTATTTAGTATTTGTTTAGATTCTAGAGAAATTGATATATCGATACAAATATTTATATAAATGTTCAAGTTAGATTCTTAATGTCTTTAATAGAAGATTAACTTTATTTCAATTCACTTTTTATTTGGTTAATACCTAAACAAAAGAAGCTAGTGTATCCTGAAGGACCATCGTATGATTTTGCCTATAGGATTGTAAGCAGCTTTGCATCCAGTGGCAAATATTACATTCATATTCAGGGCGATTATATTCCATTGCAAAGTGTGACACTTCAGGAAGACTTGTCACCTTAGGTTTTTATACGCCCGTCAAAATTTTGACGGGACGTATTATGGTATACAAATGTCCGGTGTCCGTCCATCCGTCTGTCCGTCCGGCGTAAACATGTCGCACCGTAACTTGAGAACGACTTATTCAAATTTCATGAAACTTAATATAGTTGTTTCTTATGATGGTCAAATGATCTGTATACTTTTTGGTGAAAATAAGATTAAAACTTTTTGAGTTACGGCACTTTGTAACTAAAAATGGGGGGTGTTTTTTTCACATGTCGCGCCATATCTCAAAAACAATTTATGATTATTGCTTAAAACTTTACACATTTCTTTGTTATATTAATCTAAAGATCTGTATACTTTTTGGTGATGATTCAAAATTTTATTTTAGTGATATTTAGTTTTTTGTAAAAAAAAAAAAAAACAGGGTGGGGGGTTTCACATGTCCCGCCGTGTCTCAAAAACAATATATGGTTATTGCTTAAAACTTTCTCAGAAACTATTTATGATTATTGCATAAAACTTCCACACAAGACGTCGGGCGTATCATGCGCTCATGGCGCAGCTGTTTATTTTACATGTCGCACCATATCTCAAAAACGATTTATGATTATTGCTTAAAACTTTCATTTTTGAGTTATTGAGTATTTTGTAAAAAAGGGGGAGGTTTTTTTTACATGTTGTGCCGTATCTCAAAAACAATTTATGATTATTGCTTAAAACTTTACACACTTCTTTGTTATATTAATCTAAAGATCTGTATACTTTTTGGTGATGATTCAAAATTTTATTTTTGAGTTATTGAGTATTTTGTTAAACAGGGGAGGTTTTTTTTACATGTCGCGCCGTATCTCAAAAATAATTTATGATTATTGCTTAAAACTGTACACACTTCTTTGTTATATTAATCTAAAGATCTGTAGACTTTTTGGTTTTGATTCAAAATTTTATTTTAGTGATATTTAGTTTTTTGTAAAAAAAAAAAGGGTGGGGGGTTTCACATGTCCTGTCATGTCTCAAAAACAATATATGGTTATTGCATAAAACTTCCACACAAGACGTCGGTCGTATCATGCGCTCATGGCGCAGCTGTTTATTTCTTATTTCTAACAAATCTAAGAACCATGTTCTTGGCAATGATGCAGTAAATATCAATCTATTTCAAGGTTTCATTTGACCTCCTGCACTAAAGGCAAATAAGCTTCAATGGGACCACCAGAGCTGCCTTATTCCTGGATTTTATAATTATAAAACTAGTGCAATCATAAGTCATGAACAACTGTCTCTTTTACTAGTTAAAAAACCACTCTCATTGACCATACTGACAACTTGATTCCCTTTTTTTAGTGGACTGGGTTTTTGTTACAATAATTACAGTTAATCTATCAAATAAATCTATTTCTAATGGCAAAAGGAATCATGATTGGAAATTTTATTGATGATCAATCCAGTTTCAATTACAGTTTAAAAAAGGTCCCAATAGATGAATTGAACATATACTAGGGTCTCTTCCTAAATGAATTAAGGTATATATATATACATCTCCATGCCTTATATATCATGTACTGTAGTACGACGCTAGATTAAAACTGAGGTGGAAAGGTAACACTCGGCCATCGAAAGCTTCATTTTTATGAAGCCCAGGTGGTCGTGTGGTCTAGCGGGACGGCTACAGTGCAGGCGATTTGGTGTCACGATATCTCAATAGCATGGGTTCGAATCCCGGTGAGGGAAGAACAAAAAATTTGCGAAAGAATATATCAATGGGGGTAAATTTTACCGAGGATATATATATCACTTGACTAGATAATTTACCAAGTGTGCTATAACAAAGGGTCATATTTTTTCTGTTTCTTGTGCAACAATCTTCACTGAATTTCCCACTCTTTGACATTAAAACTTTCACATCTGCTGAAACTTAATGACACAAGTTTTGATGTTGATCAAATTTTATTACACTGTCACAATATTAATAACCTTTACCAACTAGAGTATAGTAAAAAGAAGGTCACATATCGAACCTTCTGCATGTATTGCGTAAAGTGACCTATTGTTGCAAACTTGGTCATTTGGTCAATGGTTAAATTGTTTAATTATCTATCATTCCTAATCTTTTTTAAGTTGTTTTTAAAGTCCGACACATTTTTGATGTTTGTTTTGTTTAAACATCAAAAGATATATATACTTTTTTTTCATTGAATATTTATCTTATGCTAAAGATTTCGTGTTTCAATAAAAAAAAATTAATAAGGTATTTAAAATTTTGGACAACTGAACTTTCATCAACTCATATCAAAACCGGCAATATAAAAATAAGGAGCTGTTGTATTAGTTTTTTAATGCCTAACCTTAGAGAAAAGCCAGTAAAAACTGACTGGTATTTTTTTGAAAGGATATGATCATTGTTGATTACATCACCAATTTAAGTGGACATCATACCAAGTACTGTATCATATACCTTCCAGTGGCCAGATGCAGCCGATATTTTAAGAAGAGAATTCACTAAAAGGCAACCATTCAGCTCATAACATGGATCTAATTACACTAACACTAGGGTGGCAATTTGACATGTTTGATACCCTATAGCAGGTTTTTTCGCGGGGTTTTAATTTTGGCGGATAGAACAAAATCGCCAGAATAAATTAAAAGTGCACATGCGAAGGTATTGATAATAGTTTTGAATCCACCAAAATATTAACCGTCGAAATCATTTGAATACCTTATTCAATGAAAATCGCAAAATTTTACACCCGCGAAAATAACCCGTTATACGGTACTTTATTAAAGAGTGATTGATTGACTGTTGGTGTTTAATGCCACTCTAAGAATTTGCCTTTTTGAGTTATATTCTCTCTCATATATTTTATGTTTTTGGCTACCCAAACCTTAAGTCAAAAGGTTATTCCAAATGCACTCACATGTAGTATGTGCATGAATATCATATAACTTTTTTTTTTACTACCTCTAGTATGCATGTGTTTCGGTAGATGGGGAATGGCGGAAATATCAGCTAATAACAGACAATATGGTGGTGATTATGGTCTCATAATCTTTGTCATAGATATAGGAAAGTGTGGTTTGAGTGACAATGAGAAAACTCTCCATCCAAATCACAATTTGTAAAAAGTAAACCATTATATGTCAATGTAAACCCTTAAACATGAAGCCTTGGCTCATACGGAACAGCAAGGAGGAACAACTTTAAAAAAAAAACACAAACAAACTTTTGCTTAAAGAGTTCCATCCAACAAAAGGCTATCCTAAACTTGCTATATCCTAAACTATACCTAGAAATAACACAATCCTTAACATTCAAATTTAACCCTTACAGTAAAGTGAACTCTAACCTGAAGTACAAAGACCACTAAGGAATAAGAATTAAGGAAGCTGGCTTGTCATGTTTTGGATTTTTTGTCAGATTTTCGGAATCCTCTGGTTTTATCTATTTGAATGCCTTGAAAAAGTTTGCCCGGTGACCCCCATTTTTCTTTTTATAAATCTTTTACATGTATAATGATAATCCATCTGTTAAAATCTTATAAAAATTTAATTATTTTTTAATAGTTTTTTAGAACTTAAACTTGTCAATGATAAGCTATGAAAAGTCAAGAGAGAATAGTTTCCTACCAAAATTTCAATGGCTAATATCTCGAAAACAAGCACGGTGACCTATATTTTTTTTTTGCTCTTTGGATTCCTTTATTTATCCCCTATCAATATAAACTAGTGTTTTGAAAAGTTAATTACTTTGAAACTGAGAAGCGAACTCCCTTAAACATAACTGAAAATAAAACAATATCTGATGCCAACAATTGATATATATCTTTTTTAACTTCTTTTAATTTTTGGAAAGTCTGTTTTCTGTTTCACATTATAAAATCTACTTTTAAATTTTTCGTAAGCAGTTTTTGAGATTACAACATCTACAATAAGATGATTATCAGTGTCTGTTTGTATGTCTTGTACTTTGGTCTCTTGATACAGCCAACTGAAATAATGAAAAAAATAAAGGAATTTAAATTGATTTGGTTACAATCATAACAGTATTTTATTAAAATATAGATTATATACAGTAGACTCCGGCCAATCGGATACCCAAAATGTCAGCTAAAAATATCCGATTGTCCGATATATTCAATTAGCCGATGAACGTATATTCCTCCAAGTTTTTTTTCAATATTGACAGATACAACCCTAAGATACCAATAGCTATTATAGCTGCTTTATTAATAGAAATTTGTAACTAATCTCAATGTTTTTTCAGGTACAAGTTCGGATAATTCGATTGATTGAGTAAATAGATCGATCAGTTGATTATAATGTATTTTGTTTATCTGTCAGTCTATTGATTTTTTAATTATGTGTTGATTATCTGAATAAAATATGTACCTCTTAAATAATGAGACTTGTTGTTTTTGCGTGATTTGTTTCATTTGTGTGTTTAAACAGGTAAAAGTTAAAAATAACTATGAATTCTCGGAAGTAGGCCACAGGTAAATCTATTAATAGCTACGAATTCTCTAAACTATAATCGAACTCGGATCTAATTTTCTAGTTTTTTTATTTATGAAACACATTTCCAATTGCGAGTAATACAACTATTTTTATGATTATAAAATTGGACATCAAGATGAGTAAAATTAATTTGCTTTTCTATCTTATCTGTCGTGGCTGAAAATAAAAGGCTGAATATTATGTAAATTAGGAAAATGGCGTACGTGTGTACAAGTTACATAATTCTATTTCACCTGGGATATGCTATTGACACACGAATCCTTATTTTTACACGGGACTTCTATATATATTTTAATAAATTGTTGAGAAAGAGGTACATTTCATTCATATTTAATAAACATTGATGAACATCACGCACAGTTTATCATTTCTGTCGTGTCCTTGTTTGTGAAGCAAATGATATCGACCACATTTGGATAAACACATAACAAACAGATCTAAGGCAAAATATAATATCAGATTCATAAAATAAACAAGACAACAAGAAAAAATATGTTTTATTTGTCTATAAAAGATCGTTTTTATTAATAAAATGAAACATTTTTGTACAGAAGTTTTCTTAAACTTCGTAATGGCGCAACTTCCGGCTTCATTTCCTGTGAAGAAAAATACGAAATTATTTCAAAATATTCGATTGTACATGGTTTTCACACATTTTTCATGAATATTCGAATTTCCTATCCAATTAGCCGATATATTCTAATAACCGATATTCGATTATCCGATGTATTTTGACTGAAATGTATAGGGAATGGTTCGGTGTTTTGAAATAATATTACAATAGCCGATATATTCGTTTAACCTATATCCGATTAGGTGGAGTCTACTGTACTATAAATTAAGAAATTATTGCGTTATTTATTATTACCATTTTTCAAGTGAGTTTTATTATTGTGATTTGGAAAAAAATATGCATAAAGATCTAGGTTTCAGTTATCATTATTGCAATACTTACCAAGTGGCATTATTCCAATTTATAAAAAGCCTCTCAATAATATCTACAGTACAGCTGTATTCCCCTTGCCAAAAGTTAAAATGATTGTTGTAATAAAACTTTATTTGAAAGACGTTTCGGCCATGGTCCCCCTTCAGTTTCTTTATTTTTCTTCTTAACTATATGGTAGTTAAAATTGATAAAAGTATCTGAGTAACACTACCTCATTCAAGATTGGAAAATAATTAAACTATTTAAGGAGGTAGACCTTGGTCCAGGGAGATAACTCTTTAAATCAGTTAAACGTTTGTAAAAGTCAAGTTCATCAATGTATTTTAAGCATTTACCTGAAACAGATTGAAAATAATCTATGTAACCTAGAAGCTTAGAATATGTTTTTGAAAATGGCTGACACAAACGTACTGATGATTTTAAGAGTTATTTCCCTTAACCTAGGTCTACCTCCTTAAAATGTGAACAAATGGATATTTATACCTCAGCTGATCTCCAGAATCGGGAATTCTCAGTCTTTTCTCCAAATATATAGAATTTTCTCCTAATAGTTTGTGTTGTATTTTTTCGACTAAAACATCTAGGCCTTGTCCTGTTACTGCAGATATAGGCATTTCATTGCCTTCAAAAAAATAATTCCTACAATAGAAAAAAAGGAAAATAAAATTCAAATATAGAACACCATGACCTGTTTTTTTATGAGTAACAAGAAAATCATATCAAGGATTTCTTACTAATTAAAGAATGTTTGAGATTTGCTTCAATGAAACCACAACAAACAATACAATACAAAAGACATTTAAAGGCTTCTATATATGCAAAATGAACTTCTGTTACATTTCAATATCTAAATTGTTCCTGGAAGCTGTGAATATATAATTTAACTGGCACTGCACAATATCTACCAACAATATAAAATTATGTGAAAAGGATGAAAACACCACAAAGAATATGTTAACCAAAAAGTCATGATGATGGGGATAGTGCTTCCTGTATGATGTATAGGAATTTTCATTATTTGTTTAAATCATCAACATAAAACAAATTTCAAAATAGACAATAAAATTGAGAACGGAAATGGGGAATGTGCCAAAGAGACAACAACCCGACCATAGAAAAAAACAACAGCAGAAGGTCACCAACAGGTCTTCAATGTAGCGAGAAATTTCCGCACCCGGAGGCGTCCTTCTACTGGCCCCTAAACAAGTAAGTTTCTGATTTTTCTGGTTTCTATTCTTCAAAAACTTTGGACATCAACAAAAAAAAAAAAATACAACTAACAAACATAACCAATTTATATTGATTTTCTATCCGTCTATAAGAATTATCCTTTAATTTATTCTTACTGTGAAAGTTTGTCCACTTTATTACAGACTTCTATAATGTTTTCCATTTGATCTTTGGTCAGTTTTTCCTTCAATATCTTCATTACACCAACTTTTTGATTGACAGCATCAGGATGACTGACATCTCTAACATGAAGTACTATATCCTGAATTAAAAAATGAATATAGTTGATTAAATTGATTCTTGTTATAACAAACTCTTATATCTAAAAAAAACAAAAATGAGCAATTTCATTATTATTTTCTAGAACAGTATTCCTTAATATGTGGTTGATCAAAGGGTGATAACTGCACTTACATATTTCAATCTCATATTTTCTGTCAGAACAAAAATTATGTCTTGTGTCCCAAAAATTGAACCATAAAATTGAGAATGGAAATGAAGAATGTGTCAAAGAGAGAACAACCTCACTAAAGAGCAAAAAACAGTTTATTGAAATCTATTGCTTTATAGGGGGTTCTATATTTCTGTTAATTCTTTAATTTTGGTTGCCATATTTCTCTATTCTTTTGTAAATTTTGCTTATCATTTTGCATTCTTTATAGTTAAGCACCATGTTAATCTCATTTTTTTATATTCTTTTTTTTGCCCATTTTTCGCCATCATTTTTTTGGCCCATATTTATGAAGTATTAGTCCATTATTCTGTATTCTGTAAATGTTGCTGAGAATATAGGTGCAAATTAACGTCTTTTGTTTGTGACATGACTTCGTACTTTTGTATCGGTGCCTAAGAAATAGATTTTGAACATAAAGACAAACAAGCACAGTATTAGTGACTTTAACACTTATTTCAACACATTCGGATACCTATTTATATCCTCATATCTACAGCTAATAATTAAACCCAAACTATTAACTTACAGCAGCCAAAGCATCCTCTAACGTGGCAGAAAATGCATCAATCAAATTATGGTGAAGATTAGATATAAATCCTACAGTATCCATATATAAAACTGTCATTTTATTGGGCAGTAGTCCACCATGTGCAGTGACATCTAGCGTGGCAAACAGTTGGTTTTCTGGTAGCATTCTCTCATCCCCTGTTAGAGCTTTGATCAGTGTTGTTTTACCTGTATGTAAAAATTGCATTACAAAGATTTCTTTTAATCTATAATCAATATTCAGACTTGATCTCCATAATTCAAAACAGTCCATTTTTCCATAAGATCCTCTTGTGTCAAGAGCCATACAATTACAAATATAAAAAATGTATTTAAGTTTTTAAAATCATTTCAAATGTTATAAATGTATTGATAAAAATCTACTATTTTGATATTATCAAGTGGACACTAATAAAAAATTTGAGCTCATCCTCAACTTTTCCAAATGAGCAATTTTAACTGGGATCTATCTAACAGTATACTTTTTTCTGAATATCTATCCTTCTCAATGTTCAAAGCATAAGCACTTATTCTTTATTTACAAATTTACTGGGGTTTTTTTTGGAAATCCTGTAGTTTTAAATATTTTTCTTTCATAGAACAATAAGTATAAACAAGCTTCCCTTTTCTGAGTTAATTGTCTGAATATCATATTTCAAATTTTTTCTTGATACCGATTTGTCAAACAAACTTATACTATCACTGATAAATAACAAAAACAAAATGCTCAGATAAATGCACAATGTTTCTTTAAAGTATTGTACCAGTACGCCATGTTACAAAAACTGGTCTGTTTATACTTCTTACCACTGTTTGTATAGCCAACAACTGCTACAGTTGGGAGTTCTTTCCTTTTTCTACTTGTTCTCAGAAGTTCTCTTTGATTTTTTACCTTAGCAAGTGCTTTCTTTAACTTTCTTTCTGTGTCCTGAAACATATTTAATATTTTGATCTGATTGTACTGGTAGCAGATCACAATTTATTTCTTATACAAGAGGGAAAAGATTTCTTCATCAATTATACAAACACATGTATTTGTTCTTTATACTATTGATTCATGAGACTTACGGTAAGGAGGTAGACCTAGGTTAAGGGAAATAATTCTTAAAATCATCAGTACGTTTGTGTCAACCATTTTCAAAAATATATTCTAAGCTTCTAGGTTATATAGATTATTTTCAATCTGTTTCAGGTAAATGCTTAAAATACATTGATGAACTTGACTTTTACAAACGCTTAACTGATTTAAAGAGTTATCTCCCTGAACCAAGGTCTACCCACTTAAGTTTTTGTAGATTCTGTGGATTTATTATACCCTTATTAAGTGAAATAGATCAAATGAGGAAAAATATACTGTACTTTAATATCAATTTCATAGTTAAATAGTTAATATACAATTATGCAGGATAAAAATTAGTGTATGTTCTGAAATTTTTGTGTTCATTTACTTAATTTCTATCTTTGAGCATTAGACAAAAATATAAGATTAATTACATACATGTGTATAATGATTTTATTAAATGATGCAACGAATAAAGTTATCAACATATAATTTTTTTTTTTATTTTTTTTATGAAACCTACATCCACTTGTAATTTTTGCAATAATAAAAAAAATGCAAATATTTCTGAATTCACAGAATATCATTTTGCTATACACTCCTTCAAGGAGAACATTGCTGGTAAATTTCTGACAAACATTTGTCTTCTGTAACTTACCTGTAGTAAAGCTTTTCTGATTTGTAATGGAGTTTTAGCACCACGACCATGAGCTGACTTGGCAAGACCACTCTGAATTTGACGTGGATTGGCGGCATTAAGTTCTTCTAACCTATCTCTGCAGTAAAAATACATAATAGTGTTTGAACATTTATAACAGATGATTGTCAGATCTAAGGGTTTCATTTATCAATAAAAAAAAATACTATTACAACATGTACAACTATTAATCTAGAAAAAAAAATGTTTAACTTAATCCTTTCACTAGACTGAGACAAACTGTATTTGAATAGGCTGATCCATGCACCTTTCTGTCATTTTTGTATCTCAATTTTATCACACTAACCATTGTAAATTAATGATAACTCTTAACAGTCAAGGCCTATAAATTTTTCAAGTTAGCAATATTCATTATTTTTCTTTGTCTTGAAGGTGGTTGGTCTACAAAAGATGAACATTTTCATTTATGCATTGATTTTTTTTTAATAAAAACTACACTTTTTATTCATGATTTTGAAGAATATCTGATGTTTGGGTTTTGTTCAGTTTAATTGAAAGTGCAGGCAGGTTTAAATAAATAAGAAGTTAGTTACCTTATTACTGGAATTTCAGCAAGTGCCACTTGGAGCTTTGCCACATTTGATAAAGCATGTTGTTTGAAAATTTGTATCACTATAGAATATCTGAAATAAAATTTTGTTGGTTGATTGATTGATTCTTGGTTTTTAACACCACCTTCAAAAACTGGCAAAAACTTAAAATTACAGATATAAATAAGCCTTCCAATGAAATATCGCGCAGTTGTATGATGGTTCCATTGGGTGTCTTTCACTAATGGTCTTTTTTGAAAAATTTCACTAGCCTATAAATTCATCATGCTGTACAGAGATTACCATTTATGTGAAATTGTACATCAATATAAGCATAGTTACCTTGATTGGGCTTCAATATATATAATTAACCAGAGATTACAAAATATGTCAGAATAAAAAAAAGATATAAACTACGAAATTAAAAACTATATAGGGCTGTTCCAGAATTAAACTTTTAAACGTGGGTTGGAGGGGGGGGGGACATTTTTTTTTTATTTACGATACTTACAAAACTTGTATAAAAATGCAGCAACCAGCAGCATATTAATCTAATAGCATATTATCCGGAACCCCCCCACCATAATCAATTTTGGAACAGCCCTAAACTTTCTTGCCCTTTACCTATCAAATACAGGTAGCTGCCAATGTGCCTGGAAATTCATAATCTGTGCCTTGTTCAAACGACTCACATTAAGAAACACAGCAGAAATGTTCTTCTTGTTTGGAATTTTAAAACACATTTCTTTAAAAACATTTGCACCAAACATGTTTGCAGTTGTTAGGGTGCCAATGTTGACTTTTACGATTTTCTGAAAAACATATTAATGATAATGTATATATTGCAATAAATTATTAAAGTTAATTAGAAAAACACATGGCATGTAATGATTTCTTCATAAAGAAATTTTCCTGGGAAAACTCAAGTATGTTGTATTTTAAGAGGGGCGTAAAGGGGGGTTTCTGAACAGAAGAACGTGAAATATCATTGCCATTTCACAATGAATGAACAATCAATACATGAAATAAAAATGGCAAAACATGTTGCACGAACACAACCCTTTACCACCCTCCTTAATGTGGCACATACTACTACAGGGAGATAACTTTGTAAAAATCAGCTGAATGTTTTCATCACATTCGTTTGTTAAGGAAATAGATTAAGATTCTTATTGATTAAAATTAGTGTTTGTCAAACTGCTATATATATTCATACATGGAAATTTTTCAAATAAAATGTGTGGCTCAAGTTTTTTTTAATTTCCTTTTTTTTGTCAAAGGGTCAAAATCAATATTTGGTCCAAATTTTATGAAAATTAAACAAGCCAGAAACAGGGTAGTGTAACATTTCCCCCAGACACCTCTTGTATGAATAGCAGTATGACAAGGATGTCTGCTGTATAAATTTTGTGATGACATGTAATGAACAATATTAATATTGAGTTAACGTTGAATCTTGAATTGTTTTATGACCAAAGGCTAATATTAAAATTAACAGACTAATCATGATAGGGTGCCTTAATGAATAGAAGAAATAATGATTAAAAACAGATGTTTATATACTATATTTTGATAATGTAGTTAAGAGAAAACCAAAATGAGAATATACTGACTTGTAACATATTTTTTTTAGAAACTTGACTTGGTAAGGGAGATAATTCAACCTCAAAATTATGAACCTTTTACCAATAAATAAAGTTTCTTTAAAAGAGCATTACTTTAGACTGTCCTATGCCTTTCCATTCATTTATTAACTGTACCAAGGTTTTTTTAAACATTTTTTTCTATTAATATGTCTCTTTGTTTTGCTCACTAGTTGTTGTCAAATATAATGGAATAACATATCACTGTCATACAAGTGAGAGGTTGAGCCAGCTATAAAACAAGGTTCAATCCACCATTATTCACATATGGAAATGCCTGTTTCAAGTCAGGAATATGACAGTTGTTTTCCATTCGTTTGATGTGTTTGAGCATTTGATTTTGCTATTTGATAAAGGACTTTCTGTTTTGAAATTTAGTATGAGTTCTGTATTCTTTTGTTATTTTACTTTTTCCTTAAATACAAGTCAGGAATAAATGTGTAGATTTATCTTTTTTTTTTGTGTTTTTTTTTTTTCAAACTGTTACCTGTTCAGCAACGTTCCATTTATCTAATGTTCTAACTAGTGTACAGGCCTCTTCCATTTCTAACTCAGGTGTTGTAAGCTGGGGGTTACGTCGATCATATCTAACAGCTGAAATAAAGACACATCACGCTTATATAGATTTTTGTCACTTTCCCTTCTCACCCTTCTCACCTTGGACAGCTCACTTCAAGCCAATTAGAACTAACTTCATTTTTTTTAAATATTGTACATTTTTGTTCCAGTAATCAAAAGCTGGGGTGTTTTTTCCAATATTAATTCCGTGAGGATCACAAAATAAAAACTTGCATTCCGAATAATGATACATGCACATTTATGTGTATGCAGCTTTACCAGTTATTGCAATAATCATTATCATACATTTGTCTGTCATATCAAAATGGGAATAATAAATGCAGACAATCATCTCTGAATTTAAATATAAAAAAGAAGATGTGGTATGATTGCCAATGAGACAACTGTCCAGAAGAGTCCAAAATGACACAGATATTAACAACTATAGGTCACCGTACATCCTTCAACAATGAGCAAAGCTCATACTGCATAGTCAGCTATAAAAGGCCCCGATAAGACAATGTAAAACAATTCAAACAAGAAAACTAATGGCCTTACTTATAAAAAAAAATGAACGAAAAACAAATATGTAACACATAAACAAACGACAACCACTGAATTACAGGCTCCAGACTTGGGACAGGCACATACATAAAGTATATTAAAAAGATCATGCAAAAACTAGCCAGATTTGCCATCTAGCTAAAACAATGTTAAAAGTCCTTTTAGAAGACTTAAGGTGGTACCTAACACTACAGGGAGATAACTCTGTAAAAATCAGCTAAATGTTTTTATCACATTGTTTTCTTAAGGAAATATAAAGCTTCTCAATGATCAAAATTAGTGTTTGTCAAACTGCTATATACATGATATAACCAACAAAATTTTTCTGATAAAGTGGCTGGTTTGAATCTATGGAAATTTTTATATTTTTGTCAAAGGTTCAAAGTAAATATTTTGTCAAAACTTTATGAAAATTAAATAAGCCAAATTAATATTATTCAAGGTGTTAGGTACCACCTTAAACTCTTTGGTAAATTCAAACCTGGATGAATAACAAAGAGGCTGTGACCATTGTTAGAATGTTTGTGATATTCTTGTACAAATTCTTTATACTCTGGGTCGTCAATAACATTTTCATCTGTAAATTGAAAAATAAAAGATATATGTAGTTTATAGAGAAGACAAGTATTTCATGGAGAAACAAATAAATGATATTAACAATGAGTAGTTTTTTCATAATGTATTTGAATCATGTTAATGTTTTTCAGCGAGTTTTTTTTTTTAATTATGTTGTTGATCTCAGATTAATTCACCACTTAAAAGGCACTTTTTTTAATCAAGGCAATTCAAACATTAAAAAGCTGTTTTGTTGGTTTGCTTTCTCATTGATATAACCAACATATCTTTTTTAACAATGTTTAAAATTTGTTATTAAAATTGATCCCTATTTTTGACATCATGATCAAATGTTCAAACAAAATGATATTATAAAAACACTGCATATGCCATTTATGCTGATAAATCATGTAAATAAATTCTTCTCATAAATATTGGTTACCTTCATTTGAAGAATCGTCATTCTGACATAGCAGAGCAGATGTGTGAAAATTTCCTGGTGCACCATATTTTGATCCATCTAAATATAAAAGACTTGTTTTTCTTATCAGAGATTTCTTTGTGATCTCTGATCTTCCATATGTATAGAGCTGGCTTTGGTGGCTTAGTTTTCTAATTGTTGACTGTAGATGCACACACTTAGTACACACATGTTTCGTCTTATTAATGGCTGACAGAAACATTCAACTTCTTTCTGAAATATATGGAAGTGTACAGTACAGAGAAGAGGGGGGTAGGAGGGGTCATGATCTTGAAATTCCCAGGCTTAAAAACATGAAATCCTGAGGTTCCAAAATTAAAAAAAAATCAAATCCTGACTTCACAAAATTAGAAAAAAGAAATCCCAAATCCCAAAAGGGTCAATCCTGAAATTCTGAAATAAAAAACACCAAATCCCGACATCCTGAAAAAGGTCCAGCCCCCCTCATAATGAATTCATTTTGGTTAGAATTTATTTTTAATAGATTGACAAAATTTTTTTTTACAACTGCAATCAAACCACATTAAATTTTTTTTTACGAAGTCTTAACAGAATAATTCTCTTTTCAAGTAGCTGAGAATGCAAAAGGTGCGTGTATGTATTCCTATGAAATAACTAGCAGTAAATAAAGCTGAGATACATATTATTAATAAAATATATTTCTATGCTACACTTACATGACTTAGTCCTGTTTTGTCATGTTTATATATCATTGTATATCATGTATAAACATGATGTATATATATTTTTTTCTTGTGTATAATTCAGAGTTTAGTATGATAATGTATGGCATCCATTATCACTGAACTAGTATACATATTTGTTCAGGGGCCAGCTGAAGGACGCCTCTGAACATGCTGAATGCGGAAGTTTCTCTCTGCATGAAATGATTGAGGACACATTTAGGTAGACTTTGGCTGTTGTCTATTCTACATGTATGGTCGGGTTGTTGTCTCTTTGACACATTCCCTATTTCTATTCTGAATTCTATTATTCAAAATTTGTACTTTGTTATTCTGTAGAATTGCAAGTCTAGAAATTAAACAAATCAGAATTTCTAATTTCATAGACTCATAAATGACAAACTTAAACAAATTATTCTTAATTTGGATACATGAATATTATACGGTTGATTTTGATATTTAGATAGCCTTGTATTAAATCCATACTAACAGAAGTTGATCCACGTTGGAGAAAAAAGGGGTGTGTGTGCACTTGAATTGTCAGAAATGATAAAATCAAGTTTAAATTCATTGGGGGCTTGAATTTATACTGATATAACATGGGTTGGCCCTTTAAGCTTAATATTTTACCGATGAGCGACAGTCATGACAGTGGAGGGATAAATATTGGCATAAAGGGCAAACCAGTGGTAAATCAGTAAAAATTCAAGCCCCCATGAATTATTTCTTTTCTAATCATTGCTAATAGGACAAATACAGCAGTTCTCTGGATAGAAGAGCACTAAGTGAATACAAATATTTGCCGTTCCTGTAAATAAACACACTATTGCATTGACGTGAAGGAACCAAGCAAACTGATCTATTGACATGCTTAAACTATTTGGAGGGGGTTGGAGGGATCCTGATACTGAAATCCGGGCTCAAAAACATGTAATCCCAGAGTTCCAAATTTAAAGAAATTTAAATCCCGTCATACCATGCATACTGAAATTCAAAAAAAAATTTGAAAGGATAAATCCCGAAACTCCCAAGCTTGAAAATCGTCTGATCTTCGAGTCCAGATAAAGTTCTGACCCCCACCCTCTATTTGCAATAGTGTTTTTAGATGGGTTTGGGTGAATTTGAAAATATATATGTAACTCTCAGAAACGTGTCCTTCCCCCCAAACGTGTCCGACTCCCCCAAACATGTCTAGTTGAAAACTGCGCCAAAGCGTGTCATTTGTATAAACGTCCAAACGTGTCCATTTCTCAACTAACCCCCAAACGTGTCCAATCCCCAAAACGTGTCCATATCAAGCGTTATTTGGTTATTGCTATTTCATTAATGTATACTAATTTTACCATTTCATTAGAAATTTACATAAGGCACGTTAGTACTTTTTCAAACCGGAAGAATTAAACTGGGTTAAAGTGGGGGCGTCATTTTGGCTATATCGTATGTAAATTGTAAGCAAACATGTTGAGTTAAACTGTACAGTTAACGGGTCAAAGTGTCCCTTTCTCTGCGCGTTAAAACTTTAATGTTTTCTCTAATCATGCATGCAATACTGACAACTGGACAATTCGCAATCAACAGTCTAAAGTTAATTTATTCAGTAGAACTGAAAAAACATTAAAACATGTATTTTTTCTCTAATTTGCATAAAATACTTGCAGCTGGACAATACGCAACCAGCAGTCTAAAGTTTATTTTAACAATAGAACAGTAAAAACATTAAAACATGTATGTTCAAATGTAAAAAAAATAAAAACAGGTAGCCTATGTTCTCTCTAAATAGAACTGCAAAAACATTAAAACTTGTATGTTCTCTCTAATTATGCATGACATATTTGCAACTGGACAATACGCAATCATCAGTTTAAAGTTCAGTTTGAAGTTAATTTGTACAGTACAACTGTTAATACATTATAACTTGCAAAACCAGTGTGCGCTCTAAATATGCATAAAGTGCTTGCAACTGGACAATACATAATTAACAGACTAAAGTTTATTTATACACTACAAAATAAATTTGCAATTAGAACCGGTGTTGATCACATGACAGTCATATTCATAAAAAAAGAATCTATAAAACTTATGCATGAAGTATTTAGCACTGGACGTTATGTTTCTTATCGTGTGTCTTTAGTGATGTTGGAAACCTAGAATTTATTAAAAAAAACAGATAACCAGTTTATGATTTGATGAGCTTTTGAAATACACACAAACTATTGACAAAAGTGAGAAAAAAAAATGCTATTAAAAGCACGCCATGCAATATTCGGATAAATATAAAAGGCATCATCGGAGTTTATAAGTACAAACAAATTAACAAAGTTAACGATTAATTCAACTCCAGAACTATGTGAATGTTCGCTCTAAATGAATATGAAATACTTGCAACTGGACAATAAACAACTGCAGTCAAAGTTACTTAATAATAACAGATTAATTTTGCAATTATTATAATCATTAAAAACCTAAATCGAACTAACTTAATCTGATAAATGACAACTTCATCACGTGTGTCTCCCATCATAGAATTGCCGTAAACGTTATCAGCGATTTTATTTTGGAGATACATGTATTAGCGCTAAAAGACGTGTGTTTTGGCGTTAAATATTGGACACGTTTTGGCGAATAACAATTATCGGACACGTTTTGGGAGTATTGTACATTTCGGACACGTTTAGGGAGAAAAGACACGTTTGGGAGAGTCGGACACTTTTGAGGGGAAGAACACGTTTGGGAGTGTTACATATATATTTCATGATTTAGACATCAAACAGTCAAATGCTAGAGGGGGACTATAAGTTCAACATTCATGCATTTGTACATAATTACATTTTTCAAATTGAACAAATCTAGAGCTAAGACTATATTGTCATGTTATTGAAGGTGTGTAAAATAGTTTAAAAGTGAAGTACATTATCACTATAATATTTTTCTTGCAAGATGATCAATTTTTTGTTCTTTTAACTTTTTGGTAACTTTTACTTTGGTCCTGTCAAAATCCTTAATAGATGTGGTAAAACCTAGAGAAAACCAAATGATGTTTTTTCTAAAATCCAGAATCGAATGTCGGATGTGAACCCGGAATATCTTATTCACATACATTTCTACCTCATTATTTCATAACTATGATCATATAATTGTATCGTTTTTTTCATGTGACAAATTTTCATCGCTTAGATTACCGCAATGGTGCAATCATTGAATAGTTAAGAATTGCTCATGAGACTAGCAGATAAGTAGACTACTCGGAATACCTCTGTATTTGTCATCTTCCAACATTAGAATATTTGCTGTGCAACAAAAGTTGTTTAGTCTAGAAATAATAACATTGTGTGCAGATATTTGAATTTCTTACATAGTAAACTATATTTATAGGTATAAATTCATGAGACATTTTCTCAATCATTTGATTTTGATCAATCATGGCAAACATCAGATCTTATCAAACCAAACACAAAATCAAAACAAACAATGCAACATGACATGAAGATGAGCATTATCTAGTCCAAATAATTACAGGTCTTGGAAGGCTATTTTAAATTTTTGCTTTGACGCCCATAGCCCATCTTTTGTTGCCTCCCAAGGCCGAGATGCATAAAAACAGGCACTTGTTTCTATCCATAGAAAGGTCGACTATCCATATAAAGCTTCTATTTCAGGGGCGGATCCAGGATTTTAGATTAGGGGAGGGGGTGTAATGTTAAAATTTTGCCGAGCGGAGCGAGGCGAAAATTTTTTTGAGGTATAATTATTGAAATTATTGGAATATTCTTCTAAAGAAGGTGCAATGAAGTTAACTTGCATGGCAAGCAAAACGTGGCGAATATTTAGTCTTTAGTCTTTAGAAGTGTCAACTTGACACTATAATCTCTATCTGTAATTTCGATCACTCTGGTAATTTTATGTCTCTATTGTATTAAACTCATTAGTACATTTGTATTTATGATGTGGCACTGCAGAGAAACTAAATAAATAATTAAATAATTAATTAAAAAAAAAAAAAAAAAAAAAAAAAAAAAAAAAAGAATAAATAATTAACCCTATAAATAAAACCTTAACTAACTATTTTGTGAACCTTCCAGTATCTTTAATAAAAACCCCTAACAAATCTTGAATATCTTCTATGTGATGTTTGTAATTATCATTTTCTGTTGTTGCTAATAGTACTTCTGATTCAAGTGTTAGTTTTGATGTTATGAAATAGAGTGCAGAGCGGAGTTTTTCTCTAGCCTCCTCATAATTTTCACAATCCAGAAGATAATGGTCAACTGTTTCTATTTGTCCACAGCTGCATTTGTCGATGAGTGCTGGGCATATCATTGATTTATATGAATTTAAATTGCAATATCCTGTTCTTAAACTAGTAGTTATTCTATATATTTCAGTTGACGGTTTGTCTTTTGGAATTGTATTCTTAACATTTTGTTGAAAGGCATAATACCTCCTTCCTTTTTCACTGGTGTCCCATCTGTTTTGCCATTTTAACATAACACTGTCTTTAGCTCCTTTTTGTATATCTTGTTTAGTAAATACTGGAATACTTTGTATTTTTTCTGCCTCCTGTGCTGCTTTTTTAGCTAGTTGGTCTGCTAGTTCATTACCTTGTATGTCAGCGTGTCCAGGGGTCCATTCAATGGAAACAATGATTCCTTCAGATTTTATTAAAATAAGCGAGAAATTAAAGTTTCAAGCTAAAACCGCATAAATCCACCCCTGTCAATCTACAATCACCATAATTAACAAGAAATGTGCGAGTTTCAATTCATTGACTCAACAATAGCTCAACTGACCAATATTAGATTTTAAAAAAAAAACGGTCTACTTTTGCCAGCGATTTTTCATTGTCTTTTCACAATTTTTTATTATTATTATTTTTTGTTGTTTTCGGAGGTCGTGCCAAACTTTTTATGTACATTTTTTTACAGTAAACCACTAAATTCAAAATGAGATCTTTATTTTCATGGGATCATACATGTGACGGACTGTGAAACTCAGATCAGGAGATTTGGAAATTTTGGTCAGGAGATTAGGACTCAAATCAGGAGGTTTTTTATCGACATAAATTTTGTCGTAAATGTAACCGTATGATGTAGAAATTGTGTTTTTTTCTTCAAATTTCTATCAAATTGTAATATGTTTAAAGTATTCTTATTGCCTTTCTATTTGAATGAAAATAAAATGGTTTTTTTTTGAGAATTGATTGTTCACTGCTTGCAAATAAATCATTATATTTATTAATCTTATCTGTATAGATTTGTATTCATGTCTCCATCCCCTTATCATTGGTAACTGTATAGACAAATAAGAAAGAAATATGCTATCTAGGATTTGTATTCAGTCTTATTTATCTATATCCAATGGCAGCAGACTTCAAACATGAGACAGACTTAGAAATATAGATTCTTACACTGCAACAAGTGTATTACGATATTTCTCCACTCGAGACAGTTAAATTTTATTATTTAAAGCGCGAGGCTTGCCTGGCCCTTTAAATAATAAAATTTAACTGTCGAGAGTGGAGAAATATCGTAATACACGAGTTATAGTGTCGGAATCTGTTTCTCTAATGCTTTTTATCGTTCTTTTTCAAAGATTTTCAGAAAATTGTGCTCTTTATATGCGACGTCATCAGGCAAGGTCGCCTTTTTTCATAACGTCACAATAGGAAAATTGAGAAGAAAACAAAACATTTTGACGTCATAATCAAATTTCGACTAATCATTTGCCCAGAACAGATTTTTCACTAGTGAGGAGAAATATTTTTCTCACACCGGTCAGGAAATGTGAAAATAGCACAAAAATTAGAGAATATAAACTTCAATTTAATCCTTGAAAAGAAGTCTAGATTGCTAAAATAATTTATAAATTTATATTTTTTTTATTTGTCCCAAAACATTTAAATTCATTTAATTACCATCCTTTTATGATTATTTGATTAAAATATTATTCATTTATAGTCTTTTTACAATTTACGTTTTTTAAAGCAAAATAACTTAAAACAGGATAATTCAAAGGGAAGTAACAAAAATGTATTTCCAATATACAAAGTTTTTATTAAATCACTTACCTTTTGTCACCCATCATCGAACACTTTTTAAAAATTCCATTTATACTGTTGAAATGTGTCACCAATTCCTCCAAAATCAATACAGTTTATTCATATTTTATTATGGGGCCGAATCGACTTGGGGCCGGATCGACGTGGGACGGATCGACTTGGGCCGGATCGACTTGGGGCCGGATTGACTTGGGGCCGGAACGACCGGATACCAGTAAGCCTTCTTCTTCTGCTTCTGCCAGATAATGGCCACAATCAACGAACTGATTATACTGCCATGGTAAACATCGTTGATTACCAGTATGTTTGACACCCAAGCTGTCAAGTGAAGCCATATAATAATACATCTTCTTTGATTTACAGGTAAAATTTAACACAGGTGTCAATTACACCCGTACGGTAGTAAAAATTTAACAAATATGGCGGCTGCATATTCTCATTCATGAAATATTTCATACACGGGAGTTTTTTCTCCTAAACGGGAGGACGGGAGGAGACCCCTGAAAACGGGATTATAGTACTCCCGTCGGGAGGTTCACATGTATGTGGGATCCTATATGTAATACGGAAATACGAGTTGGAGCCTTGATCGTTTATGCATGCTTCGGCAAACTTTACAGGTTGCAATTAAGTGAGAAACATATATTGATACAGATATATTAAATATTAATACAAATTAATAAAAACTAACCTTTCGCTTGAACCAGTATTTCTATCTTTCATTAAGAAAGAATTTAACCAGTTACCTTGACTGTTTTCTTCGCTGTGCAATGATGAAATACCCAACCCAACCGCGGGTAGGGCACTTTCACCTACTTTGTTGGAAAGTGAGTTAGTGATGTTTTGGAGTTTCGATTATCAAAGAAATTGTTTATAATTTATAAATTGTTTTACTTTAACTGCCAATTAAATATGCCTATGATATGTGTCATCAAACGCAGTACCGCGTTTGACACCTTTCTTTGAAGTATAACATATTTATGATAGAACTTATAGATAAACCGTAGGTCAGTATATTAGTAATCACATTGGTTCTGTTAAACTTACTGTTTTATATACTTCTTTGAATGATAAAACAGATTGCAATGCAACAACATTATTTTTCTTCGTCTGTTCAGATACTTTATTGAGCTGGGGACAACCCATGCTTTGCAAATTTAAGGGGGGCGCACGCCCACCACGCCCCCGCCTAAATCTGCCCCTGTATTTATATGGATAGTCGACCTTCCTATGGATAGAAACAAGTGCCTGTGTGCATAAAGTATCCTTTACAGAGTCGATGTAAGGCATCAAAGAAAATTATTTGCACTAAGCATTATCATGATTATGTGAGGTACACTATAGTATATGAAAATCAACAGATATTTTATTGCTCAAATTTAATTTAGGTTAAACACTATTTGAAAATTCTCATACATCATACATCAGCTAGCGAAATTCTCATGCATACATGAGCTAGCGAAAAGTGGGCGTTTGATCACAGGAATCAAAAATTCTATCAACAATAAGAATAATAAGGCACTGTTTATTTAGTGGCTAATCCAGGGGTTGGGTTCTCTTTTGACGATCAATGCATTTGAATGGGGACAAATGGTTGTAACCCCCTTGCTGGTTCCACCATGTCCACCCCTATTACAACATTTACTATAGTTGCCGGGCGAACTTTGAGAATAATAATTGCCCCTATACCTTATTATTAATAGAATTTTTGATTCCTGTTGTTTCATGTATATAATTGAGGGTCATCATCTGTCAGAGCTCAGACATAAATAATAAATAAATATATGCAAGTCTAAATTTTGTTCTACATAAATTTGTAAAAACAAAACCCACAAAATTGGTATTGTCATGATTGTACAAAAATCAAAAAATTTACACACAGTAAACAATTAATTTCTCTACATCATCATGATCAAGTATATGCATGTTAGATATCCCTTAACCCGCAATGCTTGAAAATGGTATATGATTAAAAATGAGGAATGTTTTATATTTAATGTTAAGTAAAACTAGACCAGCATCATGCATGCCATCATGGGATAGTACCCTCAAAGCCATACTTTTAAACATGTTAAATAATCATGATAATGTAATACAATTTAAAATGTTCTTTTACAGTAAAACTTCACCAGCATGAAATCCTTGGTTAAATTAGATTTGTTGGATGGGAATGGCTGCTTCCTGCAGACAGACTATCAGGATGACGGGAAGTCTGGATTTAAGCTTACCTTGATTGATGGCATAGATGTTTGGAAAGGTCAAGGTGAGATATCGACCCTGTTGAACTTGGTATCATAATAGTAATTAATCATGGTAATGCTTAAATTTAATACTTATTTTTATACTTAGCCAGTCACATTCAGTCAGGGGTACTACTTATACAAGTTATTTTTAATTACTTGAAGAAGTAATATTAATATACTTATATAAGTAAATTTGTAGGATACTTATACAAGTGAATTTTATTTACTTGTATAGGTAAAAAAAATATTGGCTGAGTTATGTCCCTTAGACATTCAGAATCTTTTACTTGTAGTAGTAAAAAAGTCATCTTATCTTCTTTTATTGAATTCTTACGATTTCTTTGCTCCAATAGAATTTTAAATTATCTGCTCTTTGTAGATGTCTTTACTAATCATTTAAGTGTAATTTCATGGACAATGAAAATCCCATTTGTCTGTTATCTTCAGAACTCTGCTCATTTACAAGCCCCCAAGGAGCAATTTTTGAAGGCCTTGTGCAAATACTTAAGATCTTTGCACAATCAGTTTCTTAGTTGAATTAATGAGATGAAACATTGAACTTTAATAAAAAAAAAAAATGTGCAAACCTGGGAAAAATCATTAAAGGCATGATTTCACATCTCAAAACTTGAGGACTTTTGTGGGATTGCAAGAAAAATTTACTTATCATGCTTATATACAAGTAAATTTTTGAGAAAATTAAGGGGAGATTATTCAAACACTATTTATTTACTTATATGTGTATATTTTTTTTTACTTCTCTAAGTAAATAAAAATAACTTGTACAAGTAGTACCCCTGACTGACATTATCATGATTATTTGCATTATAAAAATATTGCTATAATTTCTGAATTTATAAGAGGGTGGTAAAGGGTTATTTTCGTGCAACGTGATCGCCGTTTTTTATTTCACGTTCAACATGTTTTTACTTTTTTATTTGACGTTCAGTCGTGCAAGATGGGTGCCTCGTTCAACGTGTTCTGCTTATTTAATTTTATGTGCATCGTGATTTTCAAAGTCTTATTTTGCGTGCTCGGTATTTTTCAAATAAAATTCAAACACTTGGCAGGGATAGTCAAGAAATACTTTTTTAAAAGCCGTAAACCAATTATATCATAAATGTGTATACTAAATTTGGAATATCAAGTAAAACAAAGAGTTAATATATAAAAGAAGACAGTGACTCAGTCACCAAAGGTACAAATAAAAGTATTTATTTTTTGTGCAACGTTCATTTATAACTGAAATTATTTCACGTTCAACATGAAATTATGTCTTATTTCACGTTTTTTTCGTGCAAGCACCCCCTATACCACCCTCTTATAAATGTTTATAGTATTTTTTTTATTTTTTTTTAAACTTTTAGTTTCTGAAGATGATCTAGATAATCTCCGATTAGCTATCAAGATGGACCTTAATACATTTACAAGACAGACATTACAAGCATTGACAAAATCAGGAGGGAAAGACATTGTTTTTAATTATCAAGTCAAACATAAGAAAGATAACAGTTTAGAGTTGATCTGGAAGAAACATGTTCCAGCAGAAGATATTACAGTAAGATAATATTTATTTAATAATAAAGACTTTTTAACATATAACATGTTTAATACTCATTAATTATCTTACCTCCTGTACATTTTCAGGAATATGATTGGTTAAAGCAACCATGTGGGGACAATGTACATGATGTATATTTCATTTTAGGCTAATAGGCGGGTTTATTTCAATGCATATTTAGTAGTGCTGCTATGTCCCTTTATAAAAACACCATGGTAATAAGAACAAATCTGAAAGGGTTCAACAGACAAGGAAATTGATGATGAACATAATGAATGATTGAAATGAACATGATGAATTCATAAAACCACTTAAACATTTGTTAAAGTTCACAAAAAAAACCATTTCTATGAAACCTTGAAACTAATTATGACATCCGTGAATCTGTATATGTAACCATGGTAACAAAGATAAAATAATGAGGTTTTAGTGACTGTCAGGGAACAATGGGGAATGTGATGTTTAACCTTGAAACATTATGAACAGTTATGTTATGAAAATTTCAACAACAAAATAAGACTCCTAAATAGACTGCCAGGAAATTTAATTATGAAAAAAAAAAAATTAAGGCCACACCAATTTGATTGATAGTTCTTTGGATTTTCCCGCTTCTGTTTTGGAGAAATTGACTTTTCAATAAAAAAAAATAATTACCGCTTCCGCAAATTTTTGGGCCGCATGCCGCTCCAAAATTAGTTTATCCTTGACATTTTTTTTCTCGTAGACGTTTTTCTTGTGCATATATTGCTCCAATCGATTCAAACGTACGTGTGATAAATCGATTTGTTATTAAAAGCTCAAAAATCAGGATGCCAACATGCAGTTGTGTCAGATCATTGCATAAGACAAATAGTTATTAAAACACACAGTTATTTGAAATGGATTTCTTTTTACCTATGAAGACTTGTTCTAGAAGTCAAAATAAAAATTCTCTCATAAGACGACCATGATCACAACAGTACTCGTTCAAACATTGTCATTCCCAATCATTGTTTCAATAGACACTGTTGGAGATTAATCTGACATACAACGGCTGTTTAGCCAGACTAGATATAGAGTTGTTCAACGGCTCCAGATTGTCAGACAAAACAGCCATTGGACGTCAGAGTTATCTCGGACTACAACAGACATAGATAGAGTTATCTGTCTTGGATGAAATTGATATTAAATTTACATGATTTAAAAAAAATGACATATTAATCTTATTTCCAAATGGATGAAATAAAATTAAGAATGGAAATGGGGAATGTGCCAAAGAGACAACAACCCGACCATAGAGCAGACAACAGCAGAAGGTCGCCAACAGGTCTTCAATGCAATGAGAAATTCTCGCACCCAGAGTCGTCCTTCCCATATCCCCGAAAACCCATATCCCCTTGTTAGTCTATTGACATGCACTCAGAACTGTTTTGAAATGGCCTTACCCGAATAATTCAGTCCCTCCCGTAATCAATCTCTCCTACTTAATGTAGTAAGCGGAATATAAGGACTGAATCATTCGGGTTAGTAATGGCCTGTGAATAATAATAATGCATGTATTATTGGTGCAACCACTTCCAGTTTGATATACATTTAGGTTTCAGGGGCAAAAGGAAAATGTATTTTGCCAAATCAAAATAATGCATGTGAATGTGGTTTAAGGACATAATGTATTTCAAGGGAATGTTCCATTACACTGAGATCAACATGCATAGCAATATAACTTTTTTACTCAACATGTTGTTGAAATATTCACCTCACTCATTATGTTGATCCTTTTATAGATAAATAGGTTCAACTAGATGCCAAGCAGCCAATAAACAATCATTTCTATATATGAAAGCAACTGTATCAAAGATATTTAATATTTTTCTAGGGCATTTTTGGGAATATATGCACATATTTTAATTGCATTCCATACAATATATTTGCCTACTTACACAATTCCTCTCGTTAAAGTTTATCCGCTTTGCCTCATTATATACATGTGTGAATTTAAATAAAAATTCACACAGTTAAAGCTTATTCGACGAAAAATAATCAAAATGATACTAAACTAAAGCGAACCAGAAAGTTGGGTATGGTATAGACTGTACTACAGGCACAAATACATCAAACTATATGCATTAGAGCATGTTTCTCCTCCTTTTTCTTTGAAGTTACCCAGTTTTAACATGTACACAAATTTCTAAATTGCACAATTTGAAAAAAAATTATGCCGCTCACTCCACTTGTAGAGCACCCGCCTCAACAAAACTCATTTTCAAGAATTTTTTACGATCAAAAAAAGTTCGCTCGCTCGCCCCATAATTTTTGGAGCTTTTGTCCAAAGAACTATAAATCAAATTGGTGTGGCCTAAAGAATAGCACTCCAGTAGGCTTTCTTTTTATTTTTTATTAAATTTGATTGTGAAAAGTAAATATGACCATTTTGATTTTATAACAATTTAACTTACTATGTTCACATGCATGTATAGTTCCAGCTAGGCAGAGCTACACTCAAGTCATCAACATCCGCCACTGATGCCATAAGTTCTGTCCTTAATTATTGTATTGAATGTGCAAAATCACAGCAAGTAGACATAGCAACATTACAAACAGATAATGACAGATTATCTCAAGAAAGAGTTAATGCTTTAAAGGTAGGACATTTATTTTTTCATTTTTCAAGAACATTTAAGAATTGAATGCTTCTTTTTGTAACTTTATTGGGGTGTAAAAGCGTTGACCGAAGTACATTTTGTTTTGCGCTTCATTCTAAAAATGTGCGCACGGTCAAGGCTTTTACAACCCTATGAAGTTACAAAAAGAAGCATTCAATACTTATAATTACATTTTTTAGCTTGGATCATGAAAACATGATTTACATCAAGTTTTTATTCAATTAACCTGTGCACTTTATTATGGGACCTCGTGTCATCATGAATGATAAGTTTTATTGTGTAATGCAATTGCTTAAGGATTAACATGTGATGTGCAGTTAGCCAATCAGAATAACGTATTATAATGAAACATACATCTAATGTAATTATTTGGTATTTTCTTTGTACATTTAAAGACTATTTTCTTATGGTGTACATCTTAATGTCTTATATTTTTGCATTTCTATCATTGTATTGATGCCCCTTCTGGCAGTCAGGGGTACTACTTGAACAAGTTAATTTTATTTACTTGAACAAGTAAAAAAAAATATACACATACATGTATAAGTAAATAAATAATGTTTGAATAATCTCCCCTTAATTTTCTCAAAACAATCCCACAAAAATCCTCAAGTTTTGAGATGTAAAATCATGACTTTAATGATTTTTCCCAGGTTTGCTCAAATTTTTTCATTAAAGTTCAATGTTTTATCTCATTAATTCACCAAAGAAACTGTTTGTATATTTGCGCAAGGCCTTAAAAAATTGCTCCTTTGGGTCTTGTAAATAAGCAGTGTTATGAAGATCACAGACAAATGGGATTTTCATTTTCCATTAAATTACACTTAAATGATTAGTAAAGACATCTGCAAAGGGTACACAAGTTAAAATTCTATTAGAGCAAAGCAATCGTAAGAATTCAAGAAAAGAAGAAAGGATGACTATTTTACCTATACAAGTAAAAAATTCTGAATGTCAAAGGGACATGTAACTAAGCAAATTTTTGTTTACCTATACAAGTAAATAAAATTCACTTGTATAAGTATCTTACAAATTTACATATATGTGTATTTTTTTTTTAACTTGTTCAAGTAAATAAAATTAACTTGTTTAAGTAGTACCCCTGACTGACTGGTAGTCAGCAAGTTCTTCGGACAATTTCCTGTACTGGCATGCTTGAACGTATACTTCAAAAATCAAAAACAAAGAAATGTCTTGTAAGCTAAAAAAAATGTAACATTTGTTTATTAAATTTCATTATGCTTCACACTATAAACAATTAACTAATTTTTCACCCTTACAGTTATTCCTACTTATTGCATACTTTTTTCTTTCCAATATCATATTTTTACTTAATTATCAATATAAAGAGATGAGGTGTGATGGCCAGTGTCAGAGACAACTATCAACTAAAAGTCAAATGAAGTGGATGTAAGTAATTATAGACAAACATATGACCTTCAACAATGAGATAAACCAATACCATATGATAAAGTATGCTATAAAAGATTCCAACATGAAAAATACTTAGGAGATAACTGTATTGTATTTTAAGCTCTGACGGCATCAATTGGGGATTTGATGGTCACAAATTAAGTTTACTGACGACGCATTCTAATGAAACTGACAGAAAACAACGTTAAAACATGTATTTAAAATCTGTCATATGCCGTCTGCGCTTGCGCGTACTTCCCATAGCATCAATTGTCAATTGATGCCATGTAAGAAAGTGACGTTATCCAATCAAAATGAACGTTACAAACGTTGTTGCATTAGAATAAACAATTCAGTTGTGAAAAACTGGTGGCTTTATAATAATAACAAAACAATTAAAAAGAAACAAATATGAATATGGGGCTGCCAACCATGTTTCTCCTATCCTTATGATGATATATTATGTATATATTAAAGTTAACACTTTCTATATATTTTGATTCCTTTAGTTTGTTTTAGAAAATTTATGTTCCAAGGACATTTTACTCTCGTATATATCAGTTGTCCGTATCAAAGAAATATGGTTAAAAAAAAATCATGACTTACTCTGTTTTGTAGAGATTGGAAAAATGTGTTGTTGCAAAGGAAGAATTAGAAAGGGACCTTTATTCTAAAGTAAGGAAGACAAATTGTGCCTGGTATACGAGGGTCTACATAAGGAATAAATGAACCAAGGTTTTAAGAAAAATGGACCAACAAAAAAGAGAAAAACAGAAAAATGGGACACATTTTCAGAAAAAGTAACAACAAAAAATTAAAAAGTGAAAATGAAAAATGGGCCAATAGAAATAGAAAATAGAGGATAAGGTTAAAAAAAAAAAGTATAGCAAATAATAGATTGATAAAAATAGTCTGAAAGTTGAGGAATGCAGAAATGAAGGCACCAATACACCTTATCGCTAATCCCGGCTGACCTGGCCACTTGACCTTTTGACGCAAACAACAATCACTATTTAATTGTGGCGTCAGATATTTTGTTTTATGACGTCAAAATTTTACAGGAACCTATGTGATTTCCCGTAATGGCGGACAAATAGCGATAAGGTGTATCTAGACACATGTACAGTATATAAAATAGTTTAGGGTAAACACTATTAAAGAAATTCCAAAAACTGTCATATAACCACAATTTCATGATGTATGTACTCAGCTCAAATGATTAACAAATATACATGATAATTTTTTTTGAATATTCAACTATAAAGAACAAACATTTTTACAGTTCATATGTCTTTATTTGCTTACTTAATTATTAAATTTTGTTTTTTAGTTTGCAGCAATTTTAAACAGTAAAAAAGAGAAGATCAGAGAATTGAAAGAATCTGGAGGTTTGTTTGAAATGAATTGTACAAAACATTCTGAACATGCTGAAAAATAGAATTTACCCAAGTTGATAGGTTTTCATATTCATGATATTGGCACAGATGCACATTTAGATTTTGACCCACTTTGCCAGTAAGGCCATCTTCTACCTTGATAAGGTGGCCAAGTGGTCTACGTAGTTCTACTACTGTAATCACTAGCCAGTCAACACTGAGGTTGTGAGTTCGAACACCAGTCATGTGGGTGCACTCCACATTAATCTTAATTGACTATATAGCTAGGATTGTCAGTTTTCCTATTGAAGGTCAGTGTTTTTCTCCAGGGACTCCATCTTCCTTTACTAATAAAAATTGGTCGCCCCGAAATAACCCAAATGTGGTGCTTAAAAGTGGCGTTAAAACACCAACAATTTTAATTAATCTACCTTATAAACGGTCCGGATGTTGTTTATTGAGAATATATATAATGATCCAATAGAACAGAAAATGGAAGAAAAAAGTAAAGAATAGAGAAAAATAGAACAAAAATAAGGACTGGTGAATAGTGGGGTGTTAAAATATAAGGAATAGAGAATAATGGGGATGGGGGGGAATAGGAATAAAGATTAGAGAAAAATTACCTAAAATTCAAAACAATATATACTGAAATAAAGGACTTCCACTTTAGACCCTCCGCTAATGTTCTCATAAATGCTTGCTTGGCTGGAGTGCAGTAAGTCATGGTGAGATACAATAATCAGTCTAAAAAAATCATATTATATAATTTGATTATTTGATCATAAGGTTTTAATTTTCTACTTCCTTTTTAGAAGAAGAAGGGGGGGGGGATTTGTTTAATTATATCAAGAATCACTGAAGCATGACTGTAGTGGGCCCCCTTATAAAAAGATCTGGATCCTGTTACATTTTGCATAATGGTAAAAAAAATAATCTTACGTTTTAAATAGTGAACAAAAATATGATGAATCTTTCAAATCATACATTATGATATATATTCTTTACAGGTGTGGCAGTAAATAATGGTGACCCTGGACCTTCTAGAACAAAAACAACGCAAAGTAGCAAACGTCCAGCAAAGCAGATGAATTACAGGTCACTTACTACAGAAAAAAACAAAATAGATATTAACTATAACCCAGAAAATGGAAACTCTCTAGGTCTTTTCTTTTTTTTTTGAAATAGGGAAGGGGGAAGAGGGGGGGGGGGGTTGGAGAAACGAAAACAGCAGTTCATTGTACAGACCAATGGGCTAAACAATTTAACCAGCAATATATCAGATAACTTAAAAGAATAAAAACATTATGACAAATACTTCTTCACTGAGATTTTTTTTATCCATATTACAAATTATTATTTTGCTCTTTTTAAGCCAGAAATAGACAGGCTGTATAATAGTAAGCATCTGCCTAATCCATCCTGCCTCTTTTTGTATGTTGAATCAAATATTAAATCATTAAATAGTCTATCTTTAAGGTGGTACCCAACACCTTCACTAAAATTAATTTGGCTAGTTTAATTTTAATAAAATTTTGACAAATTATTTACTTTGACCCTTTGACAAAAATATGAAAATTTCAAAAAATTTAAACCAGTCTTTTTATCAGAAAAATTACACTGGTTATATAGCAGTTTGACAAAATTTTGATCATTGAGAAGCTTAATATTCCTTTAACAACGTAACGTAATTAAAACGTTAGCTGATTTTACAGAGTTATCTCCCTGTATTGTTAGGTACCACCTTAAGTGCCTTTATCGCTATTTTACTGAATTTTCCTTTGATCTTGATGATTTCTTTTCTCAGCAGAGTCGAGTGATATGAAAAATTATCGCTAGTAACTAAGGGGGCATGTGGCGTTGTCAATGAAATTTACATGAAATTGACAACATCGTCATTGGTAAAATTGCTATAAGCAGATTATCATTGGTCATCTCAACTTCATTGCTTTTCTCACTTTCACCATACAGGCTCAAGCGAGAAAGTCAATCTCATGGAGATGATCAACCATAATCTATAAGTATTGCTGAATGTCATATGTAGAAATTTGGACATAATTTATAATTAAAGATAAATTGTAATTTTACACTTTAATCAAAGTTAAATATTCATTAAAATTTAATATAGCTTATTTTTTTGAAATTTTAACACAATGTATAGATCGAATAAAGATGCTCCCATGGGTTTTTTTTATGTAAAACAAGAACTTAAACTGTGATGTTGTACATGTTTAATATGATGTTCTTGATTATTTCAGTGATGACGAAAATACCACTGATGATGAAAAGGTGAGATTCACTTCTATATATTAAGTTAAACTAAAGGAAAGAAATATTTATTTAAACACTTTGCAAGTAGCCTTTAATATTTTCTTCAATAATTGGCTGATTACAGATAATCTCTAAACTCTTCATTAAATTGTTCTTGAATTCATTCTAGCTGCCTTTTTTCTTCATGTTGACAAAATATTTTGGTAAAAATTAATGCAATAATAAGTCTTGATTTATTTCAGACAGTTGTTGATTTTAAATGGGATCTTCCTTATTTTGAAAATCACTATGATATTCAAACTAAAGTAAATAAGATTCTCTTTTCTATAAACATTTTTTTAAATTTCTTTTTAAGGTCACACAACACAGTAAGAAAGCAAAGCAGTCAAATCGATCAATGGACGATGATTCCCTAGTGCTAGAAGATGAGAATGAAGACAAACCAAAAACTGTTGCAAGGTTTGTAATATAGTTTTATCATAGTTGGGACAAAGGAATGAGCCCATGATTCAATGTAAATGAGTAAGTTACCGTATTATAGCCTTGTGTTTTTTTCATATATAAGAGTACAAGATGCTGTTTGGGTTATAAGGCACTTAAAATAATAATTGTTTGTTCACTATGTTGATTGTAATTTCTTATAGCAGTATTTTAGCATTGTAAAATTTTAAAAAAAAGTTTAATATTGCATAAAAAAAACTATTCTAAAGTACAAGTATAAGAAGTATAGAGTTATCTCCCATATATTACATTTAATTATCTGAGTTATCTCCTCCTATACAAAATTACAGTGAATTGTCTACCAAAATATTGTTACCATGTTTTAATGATGGATGTGGTTGTTTGAGTATTTTGAGGACACATAGAATGCATGAATTCATCATACAATCTTGTCAAATAATTTTGAAAACTACACAGGAAGATGAAACATTAACAAAATATTCCTTGCTGACTTGGATTAATGACAATTATTTATGCTATGCAATTTATATACATGATTTCAGTGCATTGCCCACAATCATTAGATATTCATTTTGAAAAATCAAAAGGATGTTTTAGGTTAATGTGTACTGTATTATACAATGTACATTGTATTAAATTTTATATTTATAGACCAAGACGAACCAGGGAGACGAACAAGAAAACCCCTAATAAACCAGTTCTACCTAAAGTTTCTTCAAAGGATTCAAATACAAGGTACTTCCATTTAAATAGATGGTAATTAAGTGCATTTCTTTTATAAATCTAATTTCATTGTCAATCTTCTTCTCTGCAACCCTTGGATCTTATCAGCTTAAAGCTTAAGCCTGCCTCCGGATACTGGATTTTCTTTATGTGTTGAAGACCCCTTAGTGGTCTTTGGTTGTTTTTTGATTTTTCCTCTTTGGTCAGGTTGTTGTCTCTTTGACATATTCCCCCATTTCCATTCTCAATTTTATTATACTCAATCATCTCATCATACTTAAATAGTGGGTATAAATAAAATGTGATGTGTGTTATCTGTTGAGGAGACAGCAACCCAACAAAACATAACATAAAGACAAACTAGATTGTTTACATTGACGCTGACTGCCTTTACACCACCTGAGTACAAAAAGGCTATATGGCAAATTAATATGCACATTCAGGATGCGATATCTTAACCCTGCTTTTGTAATAGACTGACATATTTGCTGAGCCACATAACAAGGTAACAGTTCACAGGAGGACATGTCATTTTACCTACACACACTATTTGGACTCCAACCCAACCAATCTTTACTCTTACTCATTGATGCCATGTGCGTTATAAGTGGAAAAGCAGGAAATACTGATTTTTAAGTCTGCTTTGCACAGCCAGGGTTCAAACCCACAACCTCCCACACTACCTCAAGACCACCAAGGCAGTAAAGGCATCTAGAGGATATCATACAGTATACAATAATGTCCACTTGTGTTAATATGTCTTTTGATCGAAAAAGCTTGACAGAGCCTTGCATTTCCCCTGTTTCTTAGCCTCATCATTATATCATTGATATGTCAAATCAATATTAACTGATTATTCCTCTACTACAGTAAAACCTAACCATTTTTAATATTTTACTTCTCAATATTATAAATGTATTATTTTTTTTGTAGTTTATCAGAAAGACCATCAACAAGTAGATCATCAGAGAGACCATCAAGTACAAGGAAATCAAGGGCATCCTCAGGGAATTCATATGATAATGATGCTGACGCTATGCTTGATGAAATATAATCTGTTAAATTCCAAAACTCTACTGTGATTTTTATAATTTCAGGGTCATAGAGATTACTTATTCATATGAAACCATCAAATGATTTGTACTATATTAGGAATTATTATTGTTATATTGATTCTTATGCCCCACCTACGATAGTAGAGGGGCATTATGTTTTCTGGTCTGTGTGTCCGTTCGTCCGTCTGTCCCGCTCCAGGTTAAAGTTTTTGGTCAAAGTAGTTTTTGATGAAGTTGAAGTCCAATCGACTTCAAACTTTGTACACATGTTCCCTATGATATGATCTTTCTAATTTTAATGCCAAATTAGAGTTTTTACCCCAATTTCACGGTCCACTGAACATGGAAAATGATAGTGCGAGTGGGGCATTCATGTACTGAGGACACATTCTTGTTTTTTATATTTTAACAATGTGATCTAAGAAATGGAAATGTAATTTTATTAATATGTGTAGATTATGAAACAAATTTCCTAAGAATGCAATGCGTCTGTTTGTTCGTTCGTTCGTTCGACTGTCCCGCTTCAGGTTAAAGTTTTTGGTCAAGGTAACTTTTAATGAAGTTGTAGTCCAATCAACTTGAAACTTTGTACACATGTTCTTTTTGATATGATCTTTCTAATTTTAATGCCAATTAGAGATTTTCCCCCATTTTCACAGACCATTGAACATAGAAAATGATAGTTCGGATGGGCCATCCGTGTACTAGGGACACATTCTTGTTAATTATGACATTGTAGTTTTGACTTGCATTGATTAAATATATAATGATTTAGTCACTAAGAAAAATTAGGGTAACCATAATTGAGGCCGATGTCTATAAATAACAATAAGTGTTTCAAGGTTAAACAGAAGTGTAATTATTGGGATGGACCAATTCATACTTTATTGATGCAAAATTCTTTTTAAGTAAAGATCGCATGAAATGCAATCAAAACCTTATAGGACTGACTTGATATGTAAATCTCCAAGGATTATCACTACCTCTTTTATACACAAAATAAAGTGCATTGATCTAATCATTCTTATAAGTTATATCTGTTCTAAAAATATAAATGATGTCATTGTTAAAGTCATCTCTTTTAAAAAAAATGGAGTTATCTTCCTTTGTCTAGCTATATATAGAATTCCTGTTAAATCAGCTACAAACAATGCAATATTTAATTTTACTTCCCACTGATAAATTGATGCAATCTTTACCATTCAGTGCTTACAAGCACTTAGATTTTTATGTTGTGTATTTTTAATTATGTGTTAGAAAATTTATTTGTTTTTGATATAAGACGTATTTGATGATGAATTTGATACATAATGTAACAGATTATTTTTATGTCCATCATATTTATATAGAGGATTCACATATACAATAGTACTTAAGAAGCTTTACTGTTTAGTATTTTGCACATTTTAAAAATATGAGCTCATGTCAGAATTAATGTTTGTTGGACATTAAATATGAGCTCATGTGAGAATTAATGTTTGTTGCACATTAAATATGAGCTCATGTGAGAATTAATGTTTGTTGCACATTAAATATGAGCTCATGTGAGAATTAATGTTGTTGCACATTAAATATGAGCTCATGTGAGAATTAATGTTTGTTTATGTTTAATGAAATCACTTTGAACCAATCAGTTTGTAAACAAATTATTGTTAATATTCTATGAACATGATTGTAGAGAATCTTTTTGTTAGAGATTAGACAGATTTTATAGTTTTTTTAAGAGATTAATAACAAAAACCAAGACATCAAAGCTACTATACAATGGTATTTTTGGTACATACAATTTTTTAATTAGTGTTTGCTCAACATCAAGTGCCAATGCAAAAAATTTTAGGAACATTTTTGCTCCTCTTGAATTAAGGGGCATTCAGGAATTGACATGTTTTTGTAATGTATGTTTCTTGTAGTTTGTATATTTCATAATCATTAACAAATATGCTGATAAAAACAAAAAAAAAGCTTTATTGAATAAAAGACTAGATACATTGTTAAGATATATCATATACATGTATTGCAATTCTACTTCCAGAACAAAACTATGAAAGGCAGCTAAAATAAAATATTTTAATGTTTGTCACTTTTTTTGTTGTCAAAAGTAAAATATTACTTTTTTATAGTTCATATATCAGAATAAAAAGACAGGGTTTTAATGCTAAAATTTAACCAATCATATATATTTGTCATAACTGACTAGTTACAATTTACATATAAATGATTTATAATTTGTATAATGTATAAATATTCTTGAGTAAACATGGTTAAAACCCTATGAGCATTTGTAGTCACTATCTGACTGGAATAAGACAAAGAAACATACAAAGCATAAACATCACAAATATTGTTTGATAAAAATACAACATTCTTAAAAAAAACCAATCCAAGATTATAGTGTAATTGACTGGCTATATGTTATGGGATAGTATCAATGTTAACTGTTTTGTCTCCTAAAACTGAAGGATCATGGGACAAAACAGCTAAATAAGAATCTACATGATCTATACTAGCACCATAACAGAAACAGCTACCCTGTAATTCATGATTGAGAAATTAAAAAGGATTAGAAATTCTCATATATAGACATAAAAAGAGCATTATTGTCAACATAACTTGTATAAATTAGAAAGTGACTAGTTCAAGTAATGCCCTTGACTTTCCCAAGGATTGAACTTTGGGTTTTTGGTCACTCAAGTCAAACTAATGTATTCATTGTCTTCCTCAATGCCAAGGTTCAGTACATATAGGTTTCTAAATTAGAGAAGTTTTGGTTTATGTATGTTACATTCATGACATTCTTGTTTTTAGATGTTGATCTCCTCAAAAAAAGGTATAAATGTCAGCAATATTAACAGATCAGTAGCACTTTCAGATAAAAAGCATAATACTTATGGAGCAAAAAATAATTGATGATGCACCATTTAAATTTTCAGCATTCTAGTTAGGGATGACATTAAAAGTTCAATGTAGGATAAAAAACTTAATTCACATAGTTTTTTCACTGACCCCCCCCCCCCCCCTTCTGAACTTAATTTGGGAAACATTGATTTACCAATAGGGATATATGTAAAAATCGATTTTAGATATACAAAACTTGCAGAATTTTTACCCCCACACTCCCAAACTATTTGATTTAAGTTTTTTATCACACATCGATCTTTTTATGTCATCCCTTAAGCATGCATGATCTATTCAACTATTTTCAGATTACAGACTTTTGACTCAAAGTTAATTTTTGTTTTTGACAGGTATCGTTATCTTTGGTAGGACATCCTGATACCTTGGTCAAGTTAGAGCAACGTAAATAAGTTAAATCAACACTTCAATCTGTGCAATTTTTTGGGGAAATTAATTTTTATATACAGTACACAACAAAATAATCCCAAATTGCACAAGTTAATTATATGTCTGACTTTACTTCTTTTGGTCACTCTAACTTGACAGAGTATCAGAATGGCCCACCATAGATTAGGTCACCTGTTGAAAATTGTATAATCTGGAGTCAAAAGTTGTTATATGAAAATAGTATAAAAATACAGATTCTGTACATGTGTCAACACTTCACTGACAAATCACCATTCACCCTTCTGTTCTGGTAATTATTACTTCAACCAATGAGATTTCTGCCTCTTAAATTGTGAAGGTATGTGTCAAAAGAAAAACCAGAGAATATTAAAGTTGTTTTTAACAGAAGGTACAACCAAGGGTCCCAATCCTTATAAGCAAATAAACTCATCATAGATACCAGGACCAAATTTTGTAAATACGCCAGACATGCGTTTTGTCTAAAAAAAGACTCATCAGTGAGGCTCGAATCCAAAAAAGTTAAAAATGCCAAATAAAGTACTAAGTTGAAGAGCATTGAGGCAAGCATGGACAACAGATCTGAACATCAATCTGTTGGTTAAATATAAAAAAAAAAAAAAACTTGTCGTTAACTACTATCAAATAAGAAATTATTGAAATGTTTATATTAGTGCTAAAAATGTGACATGGTTATAATTGTAATAATTAAAACTTACATTTTGAAATTTTTTTATATGAATCAAGCAGGATTTTTCTGAATATCGCAAAAATTAAAATCGCTTATTAGTCTAAAATGACAAAATGGCAATAATAAATGCATGCAATAATATCTGAATTTACAGTATATATGACCAGTGGAATAATCCACAAGTCATATATAAAGTCTGTAAAGTTCTAAAATGGTGAATTACACTTATGGTAGAAAAATGTTTGATGTCGAAAAGTAGTTCTTTACATATAATACAAAAAAATAAATTAAGATCATATCATATATGTTCAAAGAGAACTATAAAAATATCATATATAAAAATAGAAGTTACAAATTTTGTAGAAAAACATTCAATATCAAATTTGGTGTACAAATACAAAACAAATATGTAAAAGTTACCTATAAAAATTATCAATCTTTCACCCATTTTTAAAAATAAATTTTAAACTAATTACTAGTAATTTTCATTCAAATAAGTTTATATCAATAAATATGGCACCCTAATAAAGATACAAAAAAAATCCAGTATCTTTCTATTTGAAGTGGAAGGTCTGAAGTTAAATAATTAAAAATTATATTTAAATGTTTTAATTTTTCATTTATTGACAATTCAATAAAAAATTAACTGTGGAACATACCGTCATAAAGCAAAATTAATGTGTGAGATTTGGCCTATTTGTAAAGATCAAAGAGAAAAAAAATACATCAAAGGAAAATTCCGCCATGTTCAAATCATCATAAAAACTTCAAATTTTTTTTTACTTTAATTTGTCTTTAAAAAAAAAGGACTTTTAGTATCAAAATTTTAATAATTATGTGACTTTTTCTTCCCTCAATAAATAAAAGATGATGTTTGTCTTGCATAGTTTGACCTAAACAGGAAGTTGTTTGAGTAACAGTTTTTTCCAGGTTGAAACGGATAAGGACAATACTTATCCTGATGCTAAGGGTTATATGTTGAACAAATAAAATTAATGCAATATACCAACCACTGGACTAGAAGAATAATAAAAATTCACAATTCAGAGGTGGATTTCGATGGGTTTTCAAGGGGGGCAGGGGGCTTTTTGGGGGTGAAAATTTGGTTGATTATATAGGGAATCATTGAAGCATGACTGGAGCAGGCCCCCTCTTAGGCAGTCAGTGAAAATTTCTGGATCCCCCACTGCAATTTACCCTTTTTTAGGTTTAACATGATAAGACTTATATAAAAAAACAAAAAATATCCTTGAAAGGTACAAACACGTAAACTTAAATTGCCTTAATCACGAACTAATAAATCTAAATAAAGCAAAAGTTTCAAAGTCAATAAACCATGATTCAGGGGGTGGAGCCAAATAATTTACATGGAAATGAGATATGCCAATGATTATACAACTGCATACCAAATATCATTGACCTACTAATACATTGTTGACGCCGCCAGAAATAGCATACCTATGTCTTGTTTTTTACTCTCTCAAGGCGAGACAAATCTATGTGAGATAGAATTGTTTGTGTCTTGACTGTTGTAAATGAGCACCATGTCTATAAATATAAAAACAATTAGACATTTGTTAACATTTGTTCTTCAGGATCACTAGAAACCCTTCTTCCTAGCTTTGGCAAGCCTTTTTTGACTTCAAAAATGAAATTTGTCCACTTCCTATTCCCATTGCAACTGGTTTCTTTTGGCCAAATAACTGGGTTTATTTTTTTCTTGTCCTGGGAACCAGACAAAATAATATGAGTAACTTCTTTCCCTTTAAATGATGACACACATCTTTCTTCTAAGTCTCCTATTTCTCCAACAACAATGACACAGGCACACTCCTGACACATAGTATCAAGAAAGGTTGGCAATGCTAAAAAAAAGATACAAATTAATACTGTAAACCAGCTTATTTCCTCGACTTTCGCAAGTAGAAAAAAAACACACAAATTTAAATCGTTGCCAATAGGTATAACTTGGACCTTTCCTTTTTCAACGTCATCAAGTATGTATATTTATAAAAAATGTTGAAATTAGATCGCCCCAAAGTGGACTAGAAAGGGCTAAACACCAAATAAAGTATCTCCGAAAATAAAATGGTAGACCAGGTAATTTTATTTTATTTGTTTTATACATACTCAAATTTATTTAGATGAGAGCAAAATTGTATATTTTTTCACTTGACCATATGGTTCTAACAATGAAGAAGATTTCAAACTGTTGTTAAAATTCGCTTTAAGATTAAAGATTTATTTCAATCTGACCAAAATTCTATAGATTCTACAAAGAATATTTGGGATTAAACAATCAATAATTTTTTTTTTGGTATCTCACTTTATCAATTACAACATTTAAACCCCTTAATTATGCTTAATTTGTGTTATATCGTGAATTCATTATTATTTGTGACGGAAGATACAAATTTATTTCATGGATTTTGTGGATACAGGTGAACCAAGAATTTAGATAATGAAAAAAGAACATTTTTTCCATAGGCAGTGTATGCAGACTTTTGTTAAACCATAAAATCAAATATATAAATAAACTCATCATAAATACCAGGATTATAGTACTCAAATATGTTTAATCAGAATTCAGTTGTCACATGACTGTACCAAGTCAGGAGAATGACAGTTGTTAACCGTTCATTTGATGTGTCTGAGCTGTTTATTTTCCCATTTGATAAGGGACTTTCCGTTTTGAATTTTCCTTGGGAGTTTTATATATTTGTTATTTTAACTTTTTTGTAACTATTTTACATTTTTCATTTTAAGGCCTATTATAACTATGAGGTATGATAATTGCTCAATTATGAATGTCATAAACTAACTTAAAGTTGTTAACTTTTACATACTAAATTCTCGTGTATATTTAAAAAAAAAATTGTATTCACACTTTGCCGAAGGTTTTTGTCGAGCCTGCAACTTTTGTTGCAGAAAGCTCGACATAGGGATAGTGATCCGGCAGCAGGGGCGGCAACGTTAGCTAACTTCTTTTAAAAAAGCTTTATATTTTAAAAGGTGGAAGACCTGGATGTTTCATACTTTGTATATAGATGCCTCATGTTACGAACTTTCTGTCAGTCACATGTCCAATGTCCTTGACCTCATTTTCATGGTTCAGTGACTACTTGAAAAAAAAGTTCAATTTTTTTGTAACGTTAAATTCTCTCTTATTATAAGTAATAGGATAACTATATTTGGTATGTGCGTACCTTGCAAGGTCCTCATGCGGGTCAGACATTTTTCACTTGACCTCAACCTCATTTCATGGATCTGTGAACAAGGTTAAGTTTTGATGGTCAAGTCCATATCTCAGATACTATAAGCAATAGGTCTAGTATATTCGGTGTTAGAAAAACTGTAAGGTGTACATGTCCAACTGGCAGGTGTCATCTGACCTTGACCTCATTTTCATGGTTCAGTGGTTATAGTTAAGTTTTTGTGTTTTGGTCTGTTTTTCTAATACTATATGCAATAGGTCAACTATATTTGGTGTATGGAATGATTGTAAGTGTACATGTCTCGCTGATAGGTGTCATCTGACCTTGACCTCATTTTCATGGTTCACTGGTCAAAGTTAAGTTTTTGAGTTTTTGTCTATTTTTCTAATACTATATGCAATAGGTCAACTATATTTGGTGTACGGAAATATTTTTTGATCTACGTGTCAGTCTCGTAGGTTTTATTTGACCTCATTTTCATGGTTCATTGCTAAGTGTTAAGTATTTGTGTTTTGGTCTTTTTTTTCTTAATTTATAACAATAGGTCAGCTTTATTTGTTGTATTGAAGAATTGTTAGCTGAACATGTTTGCCTGGCATGGTTCCTTTGACCTTGACCTCATTTTCATGGTTCATTGATCAATGTTTAGTTTCTTTGTTATGTTTAGTTTATGTGACAGTTGTATTAAAGCTTTATATTTAGGACTATCAACATAATATCAATGATTAGTAAAAAAGGTGAGACATTTCAGCGTGTGCAATCTTGTTTAGTTAACTGCCTATATTGCTCATGGTGTTTTGATTTAATTTTCCTAATCTTACTTACAATAACCAGCTTGTTGATCAATAGAATCAGGCCCAGGAGGATATTCTCGGAGATTATAGCCGTGTAGTCCCGATTTTAATTTTTGCACCTTGTCGTATACTTTTGCATCTTCATTGTATAGTATCATACCATGAAAGGGCTTACCACCTGTGAATACAAAAATACCTACCATTGCAGCTAAAATATATGACTGTATTACAGCCTGTTTCATTGAGTGTGTAGGCAAATGTATTATCTTTGGTTAGCTTCCTCGCTAGCTGAAGCATGAAGTCTTTATTAGGTAAGGTAAACTACCATCCTTTAAGAGTAGACTAGCCAAACAGATAACCAATCTATCTGTCTGTAGGACTAGGCTACTTCGAAAGGAGGGTAGTATACCTTACCTAATAATGACTTCACTGTTCAGCTAGCATGCAAGCTAACCAAAGATATTACCGTTGCCTTCACACTCATTTAAATCATCTGTAAGTACATACAATTTTAGTTTTCTTTTTTTGATTGCTGAGTTTAGTATGACGTCCATTATCACTGAACTAGTACACATTTTTATTTAGGGGCCAGCTGATGAGGCCAACCTCCAGGGGATTAAGCCATAAAACTTTGCTCAGTGCTTTGGAGCACTAAAATTATGCTCGAAACATGAAATCCATCATTTTGATTGGTTGATTTTCGAGTACGAGTAAGAAAAACTGACTCGAAAGTTTTATGACCATGCGGACTGGTGTTGAATTTTCTCGATGCATTGAAGACCCACTGGTGGCCTTTGGATGTTGTCTGCTCTTTGGTAAGGTTGTTGTCTCTTTGACATATTCCCCATTTCCATTCTCAATTTAATACTTCAGGAATTCTTTTAAGTCTAAAATCGTCTAATGTAAATATACAGTAAATGAGTTTTTTTTCTTCATGTGTTTAATATCCCCTTTGATGACTGCAGTTAAGAAAACATGTCCTGCTAGTTAGTTGTCTAATGTCATACTGTATCGCAGGTTATTTTCCCTGGATGTAAAATTTTGTGATTTTGTATTGAATAAGGTAGAAATATTTTGGTGGATTCTATGTTTTTATCTATACCGTTGTGCTTTTAAATTGGTGGATTTTATTTTGGTTCTATCCGCGAAAATAAGCTAAAATTTACAACGCGCGAAAATAACCTGCTATACTGTATCTCAGTTATTAAAGAGTTGAATTTTTATGGTAGATGCTTGATTACAGACTCATGCAGAGTTTGACATATAGTATTAACTTATGCTTATTGTTGACAACTCTCTTTTACTCTCAATTTCTTTCGTAGGGTTGCTGTCTCTTTAACATATATACCACACATTCATATAAAAGTAACTAATGAAGCCTGCCTCCCTAAAATGATTTTTTGCTGTATTGACAACCCATTGGTGGCCTTGGTGGCCTTAGGCTGTTTTCTACTCTTTGGTTGGGTAGTTGTCTCTATGACAAATTCCCCATTTCCATTCTCAATTCTATTAACAGTATACATTTGACATGAACTATGCAAAATAAGGTCATACCTCTCTTTGGTAAGTTATGTGTAAGATGACATCGAACATAACTAATTCTTGGATGATATAGGTAGAAGATTACAACTTTAATGAAAATGACAATACACACTGGCAATAGGATAAACAACACTATCTTTATGTCAACTTTTGTATCTTCTATGGTGGAAGAATCTGAAAGAACATGCATAGAGATAACAGTAATTGGTCTGAGACCACAATTAATTTGTAGTGCATTTCTTTTAGAACATAAATGAAAATTAAAAAAATCCCACCTGCGCTTTCTCAATGAAATTTTTACAGTGTGTTGTACTACTTTTGGGACAAATTATATCAAAACTATAGAAAACTTCATCGGCTCTAACTCAAAATATGGACAATTTTATGTTTAGGGCGTCTTGAAATCTTTTGACAGCTTCTGAAGTGCTAATTTTTTACCTTTTTCAGCTGGACCAAATCACTACTTTCCTTTAAAATTCTGAACCCAACTTTTTTTACAGTATAATTTCACCCCCTACTTACAATTTGAAGCATAAAACATGGAGAAATAAATTTGGAAAGGGAAAAAAAATATTGGCAAGTTACCCACTGTCAATACTAGGGACTAGGGACAACGAAAATCAAGGGATGACAATTGTGGTCTCGGACCAATTGGACAAATATTCAACAAAGAATAAACAGCCACGCCTTTAGTGCATAATGTATACCATTTGCCTATATAGTTATAAAATAAAGTTCCATAACATCTCAATATCAAATCAGAAAATTATAAAAACTAAAGAGTTATTTTAAGATATAAAACAGTCTAATTCTATGAAACTGCTCAAAGCACTTTTGAGTTATCGTCTGAAAACTGGAAAATTACCCATTTTAAATTTATAATAAAATCCCATTATTTAGAAACCTAAAAACTCAAATTTGTAAAAATCTAAAGGGAACTTACGTCAATATGTATAAACAATTCACCAAAGTTTCATTGAAACTGCTCAAGGCATTTTTGAATTAATCAGAAACGTAAAATAACTGATCGGCAATGTAAAATCTAAAATACATAAAAATTGGAAGGAAGCTCACATCAAAATATATAAACAATTCACCAAAGTTGCTTGCAAATTGGTGAAAGTGGTTTTGAGTTGTTCAAAAACTGGAAAATCCCAATTTTTAAATGAAAAAACCCAAAACTCTTGAAACAAAAAAATCTAAAAATTACCAAAATCGAAAATATAAAAAATTCAAGAGTTTTATGCAAATTAATGAAACTATTTTTTTTAGTTATTGCCTGACATGCTGACAATGGATAGATGGAAATGGGTATACCATAAAATGTTTCAAAAACAGAAGTACAAAAATGATTACTGTTAGGATTGACAGAAAACAGTAGATTTCCCTTCGACAAATATTGTTATGACTGATAGCAAAAGTAGTTTTCCCAAAAAACTGATTTAGATTTAACTCGCTCTTTTTAATTTTACATTAAACTTTGACAAAATATTAACTTTAAAAAAGAAGATGTGGTATGATTGCCAATGTAACAACTGCCCACAAGACAGTTTTACAACAATATATAAAAATTTCATTAAAAATCAACCATTTCATTAAAAATCAACCATTTCATTAAAATTTGACCAAACTAATTGCCAGAATTTGTTTTAAGTGTATATCAGTCTCTGTTTATACACAGTACCTTGTTCAAGTAACCATGCACTTAGTAGTTGTAAAGGTCCTGTTTCGGCAAACATTGTACAATTTACATTGATACCAAAGTCTTCTTTTCTGATGTTCAGCAAGGTCAAATTCTTGCTAACTATTACACGTCCATCTACTATTCTGAAAAATATACATCCAAATTATTGAATACAACACTAATTTGTAAAGACATATTTTCTGTTTTGAAAAATTATTCTGACCTCTCTCTCTCTCTCTCTCTCTTCTTTTTGTAAATTTATTGGGGTGTAAAAGCGTTGACCGAAGTACATTTTGTATGAAGCGCTTCCGCGCTTCATTCTAAAAATGTACACACAGTCAACGCTTTTACAACCCTATAAAATTACAAAAAGAAGCATTCAATACTTATAATTACATTTTTTAGCTATGATCATGAAAACACAAATTTTATATATTTTATTATTTAATTCACCTGTGCACTTTACTGTTGGAGTACGTGTTATCATGAGTGAAAAGTTGTATTGAGCAATGCAACTGCTTACGGAATAACACGTGATGTGCAGTTAGCCAATCAGAATAAAATATTATAATGAAACATACATCTAATGTAATTATTAGACTATACCTAACCTCTTCGACAGCTTGCTCTTTTTGTATCTTTCACCACCTGGGAAACGAAAAGATATAAAGTCTACATCGGTGGTACAGTTAGGCTCTCCAGTATCTGCCCTACAACTAAATGTTACATTGGTTCCAATGGAGGCAGTCTGATTGTAAAATGAAAGCTGCTTTACTATTGGTGGTACACATTCTACAAGAAGCAAAAATAAAATTATCTTAATCATTGAACAACACAAAAATACACAAAAAAATTAAACTACGAGTACCATTACTTTTTAAGGTTCTAAATATAACATTCCTCTCAATTACTTTGGTAATGAAAAGTCATCATGAGTATTGACTGAATACTGAAAAGTAATAGGGCTCTTCACAGTTAGTTCGGCCATATTGGATAGGGGGCAGATTTTTTTGAAAGAGGTGGAAATAGTATGAAAGTATGGGAAATCCTATGTGTGTTTCCAAGCAACTGCTCTGTTATAATGATGTTTTCCCGTATTTTTCACACCATCTTTACCTCCATTATGAAAATCACATTTGAGGTCACTTTAAATTCAGAAATTATTGTGAGGTATTTATTAATGCAAATAATGTGACTTAGCTATATAGGTGAGTATTGCATTAATAAGAACTTGCATTTTGATAGCTAAAACATAGATATGTAAAATGTAGATTTTTTTGAAATCACAATAATTGAACTCACTACCTTAACCATTTTTGAAAATAATAACCGCACACAATAATTTCTGTGTTTTAATAAAGATTTATGATCATGATGATGATACCTTGAAAATGGACTGAATAACCTTGACCGTTTTCACCATCAACACAAATGTAACTACCACCTGCAGATGGGTCAAACTGTTTTACAATCAATAATCTTCCTCCATTGTCCAACTCACAGTTCTTTTCTTTTTGGCAAAAAGAAAACGGGTATAGCTCTGGTTGATAATTGTCATGATTGTATGAATGTATGAAATACCATGTAATATTTACTCCTCCTACTTGTTTACGTTGACACAAAATTTCCACTTTGTCTCCATTTTTCCCAGTATAAGTTATAAAGTTAATTGTGTAATTTTCTAAAAAATAAAAATAATAAAATCATTATTTTTAAAGTGATTTGACATACAATTTTCTATAAAAAAAAAACCCCAAAAAAAAAACATTATTTATAAAGTGAGTTGACATACTGAAAATCTTGAATGAATTTTCAAAATTCCCTTTTATGAAAACCTAAGTCTGACTGAGACATAGAAATAGGGTAATTCCTGTATATCTCCATTCTTGAAAGCAATTTAACCCTGCTATGCTGAAGGTGTACATAACTCTGAAATCCAAAAAATTTCACATTAATTTTAATGGCTTGTTTAGAGAGAACATTACTGCATGTTAACCCTAGCAGCAAAAAATTTTGTCTATATAGATATATATTTTAATTAAGTTATCAAAATTAGTTAAACATTAGATAAATTCAATTACAAAATAACTTTCATATCATAGTTGACCATCTCATCGTTCAGATAAGAAACAGTTTTAATAAGGAAAAAAAATCAAGAAAATGCAAGTTGCCTTCGATTGAACAAGCACACTAAATTCATAACAGTCCGAAAACATAAATTTAAAATTTGAGAGTTGATTTCTCATCTTCGTATACACATCTCCTTTAATTCACAAATAAAACTGAAGAAAAGTACAGATAGAAAGAAGTTTTATTCTTGAATAACTATTTCAAATATATTTCTGAAAAGATCAATTGTATAATAGTATATCAGATCAGTCCTTAGTGTCTTTTTTGTTGTTGGGATATACAAGTACCCAGCCACGTCCACTCTATGTTTTTGTTAGATGTATTTCTATTCATATCCATTTGATGAGTTAATCCTTTTTCAACTGTTTTGTATAGTTCTTTCTTATGATGTACTGTTACACCACTGTCGCAGGTTAGAGGGAGGGTTGGGATCTCGCTCACATGTTTAACCCCACAACATTCTGTATATACAGTGCCTGTCCCAAGTCAGGATCCTGTAATTCAGTGGTTGTCCTTTGTTGATGTGTTGCATATTTGTTTTTCGTTCATTTTTTGTACATTTTGTGTGTACATTCATTAGATCGTTAGTTTTCTTGAATTGTTTTACACTTGTCATTTCTGGGACTTTTATAGCTGACTATGCGGTATGTGCTTTGCTCATTGTTGAAAGTTGTAGTGACCTATAGTTATTAATTTCTTTGTCATTCGGTCTCTTGTCATGCTTGTGGAGAGTTGTCTCATTGGCAATCATACCACGTCTTCTTTTTCATATATATATGAAAATCAACGTACTATTTCCTAGTTACTATTTCAAGACTAAAACAATTAATGGTAACCAGTTTATAATAACTTACTGTTTCCTAGTTCTACTTCAAGACTTGAACACTGGTAACCAGTATTAAATAATACTGATAGGAATAACAAATAATGTACTGCCATCAAAAGTCGCTCACAATCTGAAAATGAAATTATTTTTAAATCAATAAACATATTTCCTGCTCACAAGGAAGCTACATTGTATTATACCAAAAGTTCCAAGTGGTGATTAGTTGGAATAATCTCTTTTTTCGGGTTATCATGGTTATTGTACAATATTATATGTTGTATGTCTGACACATTCCATGTGTCAATTCTCAGTTTTACTATGTAAATATATAGTAAAATTCAACATTAATTAATGATTAAAATGGGATCTTTAACCTTGCTCACAAACTTAGTAACAATATCTGAATACATTTGTATGTACAGGCAAATCTTATTGAGAAAAGTGAAAGATATGATGTGAATCAAATTGTTATAAAAACAAAACAAACAAATTCTTAGATCTGCAGTCAGTGCAGTGACATCACAACATGTATAACTGACCAATCAATGATTAGCATTTGTGTTATGTAAACAATGTTGAGAGGTGATGCGGAGAAGAATCCTCTAGATTTTCCATAGACTTCAATGCAAATTAATTTAATTGATATATATTGACACCAGTTGAATCTAGTAATTTTACCCACTTAATATTGTTAAAGACACTATATAATATCTCCATTTTGATTTTTATCATACTATATCCTCTGGTTAAAAAATAATCAGCAATATAAATAATCAGTTATCACCTTCAAATAGATGAAAAATCTAGAGGAATCCTATCTGCATCACCCCTTGAAAAATTTAAATGCCAGGATGTCCGGATCTGAGAATACATTACCTTTCAGCAAACTCCCATAATTAGTTCATAACCATCATTTTATAAAAAGAAAGTGTGTCTCAACTTTCTATCAACCTCCCTTAGCATTATTGTTGAAAAGGAAAAAAATTAAAAATGTGTCTCAACCAACTGTTTAGTTGTTTACCTTAGATGCCAGAATAGTTATCTGATGTGTAAATTTATCAATTATGTCCTGTATTTCGAGGGCTGTAATTGGGGGGGGGGGTATTTTTTTGGTAGGGGTGTGCCATTTTTGCCTCAAAAAATGGACCCATTTTAATATAACATTCACTGAAATTCAGTACCTATAGTTATATAGATATTTAAGAAAGAATGACCTACATGTATACTTATATACAATATTTAAAATATATATGATATTTTTAAATGTCAAATACTTCCATGCAGAAAGGTGCAAATTTAATCAGATTTGCAGAAGAATAGATTGAATTTATGTATGATATGTAGATCATACCCCAAATCAATATACAGTTATCAAACGTGAATGCATTTTAATATAGGATGTCATTAAAAAGGAGGGTCATTTTGAAATAAAATCTCGCAAAATTATGACCCATATTTTTGGCACATCCCTGTATACCCAATAAAAGAAATTCCCCCCCCCCTGTGTATTTTTGATGCATGACAATAAAATGATGGTACTGGTAGCAATAATTAACTGAGACCTCTGACGAATAACGATAAGGATAGTTTGACGAATCACAGTAAAAATTTAATCAATTTGATGCTAACAGTTGCTGAAAATGACCATTTGACGCCTGGTGGTATAGGGCATTACTACACCATGTACACTCTATTCCAAACCTCCCCCTTTCACAAATTTTATGTTCTCAATGGTTTTAAGAGAATTAAACATGCAAATAGTTATCAGGGTGTAGATTGGGGTGACAGTGGGCACAAAATATGACAAGAGATTAATGGACCAAAAAATAATGAATAGAGAATTGTGTGCCAAAATAATGAGGAAAATACACGATAGAGAAAAATGAAATGAATAGAGATGATAATGCAACTGTTAAAATATAAACAAAACAAAAACCATTTATAAGTTCCTTTTTAGCAGTATAACCTAGCTAATATAATTCATGAAAATTTCCTATTTTAAAATTTTTCCTCACCCACATAAGCACAGTTTATCCTGGAATATTACATTGTATATATGCATATCTCATCATGATCATTGTTGTAAATTAAAACATTGAATAATCTATGTACAGGAAACAGGAATTAACACCAATTGAAAGTAAACGATTACCACTTTGCACTACACAATATAAGTGTTTAAAAATCATGTAATTGTCAACTAAAGTCTGAATACATAATTCAGCAGTATAGACATTTTTACAAAGTAAAGGTTGATTGTTGTTATAAAACGGTATTTGTAAGGTAGATAATGGGATTTTTAAATAAGATCCGTAGAAATTTTTAATAATTTGTCAAATTGTAGTTTTTATCATGCTTTTTTTTCAAATTATAATAAAAATTCTGTGTCTCCTCTCTTTTTCTCACACAAAATTGTCCAGTTTTTGTATAGATTATGCATGGCAAATAACATGAATAATTATGACATCTGGCAAGGCTATTTTATTTTATTTTTTTCTGGTACGCCTTCCTAGGTCAATTATGAAGCCTGGCAACATGGGCAAGGCTATTTTAATTTTTTTCTGGGACGCCATCTCCTAGGTGATAATTGAGGGGGGATAGGAAGGGTTCTGATCCCGAAATCCCGGGCTTAAAAACACGAGATCCCGAAATCAAGGGCTTAAAAACATGAAATCCCGAGGTCCCGAAATTCGAAAAAAGAAAAGAATTCCCGGATCCCGAAAGGGTCAATCCAGAAATCCCGAGCTTAAAAACACCGATCCCGGAGTCCCGATAAAGGTCCTATACCCACTCATATCTATTCTTTGGACTAGGAAAATAGAATTTAAGTAATCAATTAACCAGTTGATACATTTTTCTGTATGGAAGTCTGCTATTATGGTGGAGACAGCATAAGAACTCGTAAATAAACACTGATCTGACACAGGGCTTCTCTGTTGGAGTAGATAAACCAAAGAAATATCTGCTAATAAAATTACTACCTTTCTAAATTTTGACGTGTGGTACCTATAAACTTGTCGAAAAAGGGAAAGAAGCTGTGTTTTTATGTTTACCTGTTTACCTGTACTGCAACTCCCTCCTATATCAGGAGAACCACCAATCCTAGAATCGGTGTAATATCACTAACACTGTTAAAATCCTCTGGATTATGTTTAAAAGATAAAACTTTTAAAACTATAAAAGAGATATTTTAAAATTATCTCCTCTGGGGGATGTGACCCTATCACCATTATTTACACTATTCTGGTATGAGGGGGGATAGGAGGGGTCTTGATCCCGAAATCCCGGACTTGAAAAAACGAAATCCCGAGGTCCCGAATTTAAATAAAGCAAATCCCGACATCCCGAAATCCGAAAAAAAGGATTCCCGGATCCCAAAAGGGTCAATCCCGAAATCCCGAGCTTAAAAACACCCGATCCCGCAGTCCCGATAAAGGTCCCTATCCCCCCTCTGGTATATACACACTAAAAGACGTCCGTCATTCAAATATAAAAGTTGTTCTTTCATATTAAAACGGTAAAATGTAAAAACACTATATACAAAAAGTGTTCTATCTTTTGGTATGTCCCTTCTTTTCAGCTCGGTATTTCATGCTTTTGATTACTGTTCAATTAGTATTATTGCCGTTGCTGGAATAGTTTATGTTTCTATACTATTCTGTGCATTCTCATTTTAAAATCTAAATTTTGAGCAGTCGATAACTAGCTGGCACAAATGTTCATCATTGGAATTATTAATTCCTGAATAAGATCCTCTAGGTTTTCTGTCCATACCTCGCTTATCATATGTAGAAATTCATCTCTAATATACTGTAGCTTAGAGCACTTTAGTTGGAAGTGAAGTATATCTTCATTTTCCTCTGCACATAACTTGGCTGGCAAATAGGCGACACATGTCCATTGCTAAATTTAGCTCTGTGATATTGCAGGTGTATTGTCCCTGTTGCTAACTTTGCCTTTAAGGAGGCAGATGTGATGGCATATGGATTTGTGCCACAGCTTTTCCATATGTTATGTATTTTCCCTTCTTTGACATTTTAGTAATTTAGGCGAGCCAGAGTAGATTTTGATTTAGCTTCATTTGTCATTTGTTTTATACAGTGATCACCGACTGTTTTATTTACCAGATTTTTCCAAAGTTGTTTCCCAGGTGGGTTTATTATCATATGGCGATGGTAGGTCATACAACAGTTTTTGTAAACCAGCTTCCAGATTGTAGAGATTTTGTTGCTAGCTGTCCTGATGGCTAATTTTCTTTCAATTTAGTTTTCATTTCTTATGATATTTCCAAAAGATTTGAGAAATCGTTGATGTATTTCTGATTCTATGGTAATCCGTCCAAGTAGAAGATGTTTAAATCTACTCTGCGATATGTGCATCCGTTAAATTCTTCATGGGAGCACCCGAAAATAACACATAAAACACAATACAAGTATTCTTTGTTTTATTATCATCAGAGACATATAATACAATTGTATTATGTCTCTGTTATCATTGATCATCATTGATCAATTGAACTTTATATTGTTTAATTTTATCATTCGCAGTAGTCCAAATAATTATGACGTCTGGCAAGGCTATATTTTACTGATATTTTTTCTGGGACGCCTTACTATTCCTTGTGTTTGTCATGTTTTAACTTAGTAATAAATATAAATTCCAGCCTAACTTGACAAACGTTAAAATAAGTTTTAATTTATTTCAGGCTGTTAGTTAAAGTTTTTTTTTTATAGATTTATAAAAGATGATGTGGTATGAGTGCCATTGACATGATTGAGAGAACTTTCCATCTAAGACATAATTTGTATAAAAAGTAAACCATTATATATAATAGGTCAAAGTACGCGTGTCTCCAACACGGATCATGCATTTGGCTCACAACGAACCGTGAACACTGAAGCTATAATAGGGAAAAACACTCATGAACCACACCAACAGGCGACAACCACGGAAAACATCAGGTTTTTCCAGTAGTTAGTTTAGTTCAAACATATTTATTTATAGTGGATTGGGAAACAAGTTATTGCAACTTATATAAATCCCTTTCCCCTTTGAGGATGCTGCCTTGTAGCAGCATAAGTCTGCTCTTTTTCGAAATCTACAAGAGTGTATTTTACGTGCAAGAGATATGAATGACTATATATATAGTCCCTTTCCGCCTGAGGCTATTATCGTTTCATCAAGACCATATATACTCGCAAATGGTATCAAAGGAGAGCCGAAAATTCAGGTTCATGACTTAGAACAAACACTTTATGCAGCGGGTTTAAATGTATATAAGTACCAACCTTCACCCTTACCTGAAACAATAGTGTTACACCACAACACAGAAAGACAACAAGTGACTGTGGAAAGACACGTGCACACTATAAAAAAATAATTAGAATCGAAAGACATGCATACTTACACATTTTATGGTATTTCAGATTTTTATGTACTAGTAATTTGAAAGCATTTGGAGATATGAATCTGATTTAGACTTTACTCCTTAAGCCCCATGCAGTCCGACTAGACCATGTAGACCACGATCGCACTACGCTCACCACGATCTAAAATAAATCCAGATCGTGGTGAGGTCGCGGTATGATCGGCATGAAAATGTAAATTTTTGTTGCTTTCACGATGCTACTATACGTCCTCATTACGCTTCTACAACGATCCCGCTACGATTATAACACGTTCTCACCGCGCTTATTCTACGACTTCACTACGCTTATCAAGATCTTTCTACGCTCATCACGTTCTCACTACGAACATACCACAAGTTATCTGATTGCAACACGATCTTACCACTCTTTTACTGCGATTATAGTACGTTCTTACCACGATTGTGGACTACCTTCATACCGTGATCTTACTACATTAGCACAGTAATAACGCCAACATCGTCTTCCATATCAGTACAATTCCATTCCTTCTATATCTGATTAATACATAGAATTCTCGGAAACAATACAGTCATGCCACCAAAATCTTCTAGAACACGTGGGCGCGGTGGTAGGGGTTGATGTAGAGGCAGATGGAGCTCTGGTAGTAACGAATCCTGATCAAGCAGATATTTTGGACTGACCAATCCATTCTTATTTAAATTACAACATTTTGCTGATCCATAAAGCGCAATTGACGATATCATAGTGAACGATAGCAGAGATGACACAGATGTGTCGATAGATATAGGAAGATGTGGTATGAGTGCCAATGAGACAACTCACAATCCAAGTAACAATTTATAAAAGTAAACCATTATTGGCCAAGGTACGGCCTTCAACACGGAGCAATGGCTCACACCGAACAGCAAGCTATAAAGGGCCCCAAATGTAAAACCATTCAAACGGGAAAACCAACGGTCTAATCTATATAAACGAGAAGAATGGTTGAGCCGTTATAGAAAATGAACAAGAACTACATACAAACAAACAAAACCTGTAGATATATAATATATTTTATGTGAAAATGACAATGAGAATGATGCCGCAGGGCCGTAACTAGCCTCTTTTAATAGTGAGGCAAAATATGTTCGCCGAGCGGAGCTATGCGAAAAATTTTGGGCGAGGGGTCTGGGGAAGCTCTGAGAAAAATAACGCAAAATCGTGCATTCTGAGCGCTTCCCAGACTCTTTCTTGCATTGAAACGGCTTAATTAATTTTTAGATATTTTTTTCGACAATCAGGTCCCAAAGCAAAAACAAAGATTCATTGTAATTAAGACTTTTAAGTAGCCTATTAGAGACAACATTAAAAGACCGATATGTAGGATAAAGTAAAAATTGTAATTCTCATAATTATTAATACCGTATCTGTCTGTCTGTTCTTGTCTTGTATTGTGATTAGACTTTGGTGATTTTTTATGACTATATTTAAATATAGTGACATTGCAGTATTATACTTTAAGTACTAGTACTGCTTAATTCCACACTAGGAACCATCTTCACCTTGTTTTACGATCTTTTACGGTATTGTTGATTCTTTAAAAGTATTGTTGAAGACCATCCGGCAACTAACAAGATGAAGAGCAGGAACACAAACTTTGACCATTGATCATTTGTATTTTTTCTATGCATTGACTTTGTGTGCGATTATGTCCCCATACTCCTTTATTACCTGTTAAAGGGTCTCAACACGACTTAATGCCGGCAAGTTTAAACTTTCAATGTAAAAGGTCATATATGGCAATACCTTGTTTTTTTTCTTTAAATTATTTGATACCGGGAAATATGTGACTTTACTTTAATTCAAACCATGTCAGCTATCTAGTTTTATTTACAATAAAACAAACTGTTTTGTATTCTTTGATATCAATTTCAATTACCCATGCAGAAAGGACAATTTTTTTTTGTGTCCACTGAGTAGCATCGCATGTTCTTGAAATATATTTCTCGCACAATTCTGGACATCGGTGGACATGCAACATTGCAAAACCACGTTTACAAATGAACATCAACGCTCAAACTATAGTCATAAAGTAGGACAATAAATGAACAAAAGACAAACACGGAACACAGAAGTACAAACAATAGCCCATCAATTCTGAAAACTAAAAGGAAAATAGAAAAATGGATAACAAAAAACATCCAGGGGATACACCAGAGAGTGAAGAGAACTTGCTTCTTGCAAGACACTTTCCGTGAAAACAATTTGATATGAAAACAACCTTTTGTTTCATTTTTTTTCTTTTTTTTTTTTTAACATGAGGCATTTGCCTCAATGTAGTTACGGCCCTGGATGGTCGTAGTAGGAACGTAGTCAGGTCGTAAGAAGAGCGTGATGAGGACGGCATGGGCGTGCTAGAATCGTACTATGATCTTCAACAGCGTGGTGCGAACGTGGCATAGTCGTAGAAACGTTGTGCACGATGTTCCTACAACAGGGTACTTATAAAGTGAGAAACGGAATCGAAACGAAACGAAACGAAATATAACGAAACGAAACGAAATACAACGAAACGCAACGAAATACAACGAAACGAAACGACATATAACGAAACGAAACGAAATGAAAAAATGAAGAAACGAAATACAACGAAATGAATCTGATCCTTATGTTATGCAATTGTGTGGTGCTGTTGATGTAGTTATCATTGTTACAACCACGCTAAAACAGTATGTAAGATGAAAAGAAAAACTCATTTGATCTCTCAATTGAGGATTGTAAATTAATTTATTGTTTATTGAAAGACTGCATACTTTTCTACAACCCCGTGTGGACGTGCTACCCGTTCTGACGTACAATATAACACTTTGATGTTCCAAAAATACTTTTTAAAGGCATTGTCTTTCATCCTGTCGGCCTTTATCATGCCTGAGTTTATATATGGGTAAGTTGTGAGCGTGAGAAAAAAAATCAAAGGTCTTTGAAGTTTTCTAAAATGCATTCAGCACCAAATGTTGCACGGGCTCCAGCCGGGTATATATATAAAAGGAATATTTTTTATTCAACCGTTATTACGCAAAATGGAGCCCAATGAGAAGGAAAAGAAAATGTAAGTACCCTTATACATGTACATTTTAAAATTTATTTCGACAGTGTTAGTAGTTAAGGAAACAGAACTTAAAAACATTTTGATGTTGAGTCATTGCAATTTTTAGTAGCTAACCAGCTGATATCTGATATCTTTATAGACCATAATGGCAAAATATTTCAATAGCCCAGGTCATAATAAATTGTGCTCGTGAGAAATTGTGAATAAAAAAATGATTTATTTTAAGAGTATTTTAGGGGTTTGAGGGTTAATGTATATAAATGGTCTTTAACGTCCAGTGGCAAGTTAAATAAATATTCAGGACGAGAACATTAGGGACGACATCAAAAGTTCAATGAAGGATAAAAAAACTTAATTCAAATAGTTTTTTCACTGACCCCCCTATCCCCCTATTAACTTAATTTGGGAAAAATTGATTGACCCATATTGATATATGTAAAAATCAATGTCGGATAACCAAATCTTGCAGCAGTTCAACCCCCACCCCCAAACTATTTGAATTAAGTTTTTTTTTATCTTACATTGATCTTTTGATGTCGTCCCTTAATATAATAAGATATGAATATTTTACCCTGTTTTGTGCAAGAATTTCGAAAACGATTCCACTCTGGTTTTTGTCTGTGTATTTCTATTTGTATCCATCTGGTGAGTTAAGCCCTTTTCAATTGATTTTTATAGTTCGTTCCTAAATTTTACTGTTACATCACTGTCCCACGTTAGGGGAGGGTTGGGATCCCGCTAACATGTTTACCCCGTCACAGTATGCATGTATGTGTATATGTATGTGCCTGTCCCAAGTCAGGAGCCTGTAATTCAGTGGTTGCCGTTTGTTGCTGTGTTACATATTTGTTTTTTTTTCGTTAATTTTTTGTACATTAATTAGGCCGTTAGTTTTCTCGTTTGAATGGTTTTACATTTGTCATTTCGGGGCATTTTATAGCTGACTATGCGGTACGGGGTTTGCTCATTGTTGAAGACCGTCCAATATAGGAACGAACTATAAAAAGCCGTTGAAAAAAATCTGTTGGCCTTTATATCAGAAACGGAGAACTATTGGGTACTACGGGAGTTTTTAACGACCTTGACTGGCTATAATTAAAGCCCTTGTACGGTCGGTACTATTGGGGAAAAACAAGTTCCTGTCCTAATAATTTTTTTCGAATATAAGTACTTACATAGCATTATTAAACTCGGTAAATCCGAGAAACTTGAGAAAGGGGAGATCATTTTTTCTTGTGAGGGGCGTCACCATTTAAATATTTGTGTTCGTGACTCTTTCTGCACGGCAAATTCAATCCCTTTTACACCACCCGTATTGAAATCATGGACCTGCCCAATTACAGGGTCGTTGAAAAGACTTCTTTATACATGACATTTGTATAATTGAATTTGAAAATATCTTTTCTATATAATAGTTTTATTTTGAAGTATTTGTATTATGATTGAGGAAAATTTCTTTTGAACTAAAAGGGCTGGGGAGGGGCAATATATTTGATGCTTTTGAAGAGGGTTTCGTTTCTTCATTTTTACATTTCGTTTCGTTTCGTTATATTTCGTTTCGTTTCGTTGTATTTCGTTGCGTTTCGTTGTATTTCGTTTCGTTTCGTTATATTTCGTTTCGTTTCGTTTCGATTCCGTTTCTCACTTTATAAGTACCCCCTTCAACACGACGTTACACTAAAAATGCGGCGTCAAAGAGGGTTTTTGACTTTGATTATTTTTTGCAAATTTTATTCGTTTTTTATATGTTGTTGATTGATTCTGGTTCTGTTCTTTTTGTGATATCATTTTATCATAAATTACCTCAAGTTGTGGAAATCGATTTAATAATGTTTACCTTTTAAGTTATTTCACCTAAAAATGCAGTGCTTACTGTCGCAAGTAATGTAGGAAGGAAAAATTGGACGGAAGTACATGTATACGGTTTTCCATAAATAATGTGCAAAACTTTTATCATAGGATGTTTAACTTTCATGGTGCATATCATCTGTTATTGTAAAATTTCTATATCTTAATTTAACCCCAATACAAATATATCTGATACTCTGCAAGTAAATCGAAACATTTTTAACCTTGATTAATTTGAATAGAATTGTATTTTCCTTGCATGGCACATAATTTCTCGAAATACACCCCTTCAATTTCTTGAATCTTGGCTTGAGAATTATTTTCTAAGTCATCTAAAGTTGCTTGCTTAAATTGTTTAACTTCTGATATACATTTTAAAATATAGTAATTTACTCCTGTATTGTCTGTAAAAACGGCTAATATAATCCCGGGTTTTATTAATTCAATGAAACGGTTTTCGTCGCTGTTTTGGATTTGTCTTTCAATTACCTCAATTGCATGCACAACTTAATATTGACGAAAAGTTCCGGCTTCGCTACTACATGTAGTACAGGAATTACTTTCAGTTATAACATGAATAGCAGGACAAATTGCGAAGTAAAACATTCCGTGGACTTGTATTAAGTCTTTTAATATAATTGGTGAATGCACCTTACTGAAATGACAAGTTTAAATGATCTATTTCGTAGTCCTTCCGCAACATAAATTAAAATTCGCATTTTACATTTAGAGGATTGACTTGGTGTTTCCAATTTGTCTTTGCAAAAGTTGAACGAAGTTCATGTAATGAGATTTAATTTCCCTTTTCACGATTCTTTTAAATAAATTTGATAAAAGCTATAAACGATCAATACAAATTGCAAAATTTAATTAATAACCTGTGTCGAATCTATGTCCCGGTCGGAGTCTATACATGTAGCAACATGCACTATTCTTTTTTTTTCGGCAGCCATCAACATCTTTTTCCAAATTTCACCAAACGATATGTTTTAATTATCATAAACATTTAATTGAAACTTTACTAGCACATGTAACGTCGGAAATTAGCGTTTTTCGGATTTTTCGACGTTTTTAGACGTTTGGACAAAATGGCTACCGTTTTTTAATGTGTTGAAAAAAATTATTCCTTTAAGACCTAAGTATGTAGTTTATAAGAAAAGAATTTTGGCATTTTGTACTCTTCGTGTATCTAACTTTTGATTTGATCAATTATAAATAACTTATTGAAATATTAGTTAAAAAATACGCGTTAACACCTTTGAAAAATGAAATATCAACTTGGACAAAATGGCTACCGCTTGAAAAACGACTGTGTAGAGAAGATTTTATAAAATCTGCAATATTTGAACTCACGAACAATGAGGCAAATATTTGTACTTTCGGTAGATGTTATTATTGTCTTACTCTTTTTATTCATTTTCCGCTATATCTACTTATAAAATTCACTTTCAGTCGTTAAGTTACCGAAAAACGTCGTTGGACATTTTTCTTATTCTTGTTTAATATGCAGCCACCGACTCAAATGAAATTTGGCAAAATAACGGCTTTAACGACACAAAGAACCGACACATGTCGTTGTTCCTGCCAAGTTTCCGGGAGATCAGATGATAAGAAATAGGATCACTATACATAAGAGTTAAACCAGGTTTTCATAAATGTAACGTTGGACATCCGTTTTTTTCACATATCTTTGTTATTTTAATCCTCAAATATACTGGATATCACTTAGTATATGATCAAGAGCTATAAAAACATAATTCAAAACATATATTGAATTTGTTTTAATAGTGGTTCGTGTTTGCTAACATTTTTATTTTGTTTTGCGGAGGAAATTTTGAAGATTCTGTTTTAAATCCTAGGGGTTGTAGGAACAGCGTGCGTAACGTTTTAGGAAGCGTAGTTAGGTCACGGTGATGAGGTCGTAGTTCAGTCTCTCCGAATAGAATCACGCTTTCGCTACGCTCTCGCTACGATGGTACAGCGACCTTTTCGATCTTACTAGACCTTAGTGCGCTCTCACTACGCTTCTACTATACGACCTGATTTCGCCACGACCGCACCACGATTGTTTTGAACATGTCCAAAGTTGGCAACGCTCATCACGATCTTGAAGACCTAACCACGACCGTGGTACGACCTTACTGCGATCTACACGATCGTACTACGATCATCAAAACTTGCCTTTTTTTCACAGATCGTATTGTGATCGTGGCTTAGTGGGACTGCGGTATTAAGGATTGGACTACACATACTCTGAATCTCGATCATTTAGCAACATAGTCCCATCAGTCACAGTTAAGCTTTTAGTTATATTCGAACAATTCAAAAGTTATGAAAAATTTCTACAAATGTATAAGTCAGTAACAAATGGTTTGATTTGATTTGGTTTTTTGTGTTATAATGCCTCTTTTAAACACAGCTTTTGGGCTATATCATGCATGGCAGCCAGTTTTATCAGTGGATCTTGAGAAGCCGGAGTGCCCGAAGAAAACCACAGACCTTCGAGACAGGAAAACTGACAATTCTAGTCAATTAAGAATGGAGTCGAGTTCACCCGCATGAGGGGGGTTCGAACTTGACCGGCTAGTGATTACAGAAGTAACGACTTAGACCACTCTGCCACAGAGGCCCATCAGTAATATATGAGACTGAGATTTAGATGCTAGGATCTCCGTAGTGCAAATTAAATTTCAATTCAGTTTTGATAACTCTAGAATATTAAAATTATATAAATTTAGGTTCATCATAACAAACGGACAAATATGGCTGTTTTACATGCCAAAAACTACTCTGAGGACAGACTTAATACCGGCCTGTCTAGTTGGGAAAGTTTTAATGCCTGGTATCCACTATATATATAAAAGTTAAATGCATTTTATGTTTCAGAAAAATAAAATCTCTTTTTGATTTTAATGGGCATTTTTTTCCTTCATGCGTAAGGTGTGGGACAACTTGAGATGCTCCATCAGGTAAAAACCGGTTTGTAATGTATTGATAGTCCTTAATTGACATGGACAACAGGTAGCTTCAAAACTATAGGTGAGTTAAAGAGTTTATCTGAGTGGATAGTACCAAAGTAATTCAGGTGTTTGTTTATTTTTACACCTTCTGCAGAAAGGGAAAAAATGCCCATCAAAAACCAAAAAAAATATTTTATCTTTCTTAAACAAAAAATGCTTCAAATTTTTATATATCTAGTGGATGCTAGGCCTTAAAACTTTCCAAACGGCACAGGTAAGTCTGTACACAGAGGTGAAAATACGGCCATATTTGTCCATTTGTTATGATGAACCTTAAAGAATAAAATAAACGAAGGATCCGCATCCAGACCCTCGATCAACGCGCAAACATGTTATATAATGTTTTCTTTGCAAGAACTTGCTTTTCTTTAAATGCTTGATAGTGTTTTGAAAAATAAAATTTCCCGCAGTTTTATTTTGGTCGGGTATTTTGGGTTTACTCCTTCGTATTTTTTACATTCGTGTATGTGTGACAAAAATGCAGTTTAGGCATAAGACAATATTTGTAATTTGTCGTTGAATTGTTATCCATAATAAATTACCCGTTTGAACAATGCGTTAACGAATAATACATATAAAATCAGTCTTTTATCCTTGGTTGTTATGAGACGCGTTAATTGTTGCTAGGGTGCTCTATTCGAGGTCCGCGCTCTTGGTATATAAAGACACCGATTCATTGCAAGTCGCTGATTTATTAATTGGCCGTCGACGGATGAACATCGGAAAGTGAATACCAGCCAATAAAGTAGTTTAAAAGGAAAGTTTGTAAACCTAGTTTGAGTTGAAAGCTTTTGGTTTTGAAGCAAGCGGTTTTTGAAGTCTTTACGATTGTTGCAAGCTACCGGGTTGTTCCGATACTGTAATTTCCCTCGGGAATGGTCGCAGTCCCTCGAACAGGTGGTTTGTAAAAGTCTGGTGACTTTGGTGCTTCGGAGACTAAGTATTACAATTATTGCAAGCTACCGCGTTGTTCCGAAACTGTAATTTCTCTCGGGAATGGTCGCAGTCCCTCGAACAGATAGCTTGTAATAATCTGGTGACTTAGGTGATCCGGGGACTAGGTGCTTCAAAACTAGTTGTCTCAGGAACTAGGTACTTCAGAGACTAGTTGTCTCAGAGACTGGGTGTCTCAGGACTAGGTGTTTCAGGAACCTAGGATTTTTGAAGCTTATTCTTAAGTTTAATATAATTGTTTGTCAAATCAGTTGGGACCTCGGAGTCAGTGAAAGGATCAAGGATAAATTGAGGTTCTAGTTTTCAGACTACTTTTTGATACAAAGTTATTTGTGTAAATAGTGTTATTTCTTTATTAAGTTTCAAAGTTTGTCTTGTAGTTTTAAGTAAAGCCTCTAAGTTGTAGTTGGGTTTTTGAGTTAATTAAAAGATTGATATTGGAGTGTCTCAGATTCTGTGAAAACGGATACGAACATATAGTTCATAAGCCAAACACGTTACATATGCAATAAAACACTTACTGACGTTGTTTATCATCATTCTTATAACAACGTGTTATATTGTTCTTTTATTTGTCTTTGTTCTAATATTAATATTACTTTTACTGTTTGGATTGTTTTCTGTGATATCCATTTGACGTGGCTCGGTACTTATACATCCCGTCAATGTGTTTGTATTATCTTTCAATTTTGCTGGTGTGTTTTGTATATGCGACTTTTTGTGTTTCTTTGGTTCTAATAACGCGACTCTGTACTTTAAAAGATCCCGTCATTGTGTTATAGTTCTATTATAAATAAGAAAATACTTTGAACGACAAAATGAATTAAGATTTTATATATGTATATATATACAATTTTTGTCAAAACCAAATTCAAAAAGCACTTTTAATTAGTCCATACCTGCCAACTTTTCAAAATCTGATTTTAAGCGCAAGAGGAACTTAATATGCTCCTCTTTTATTGTTACAAGTGTCATTAATCTATAATTCAATCGTTTGAATGCGTATGTATGTGTTTAAATACCATTTTAACTCGTTTGAATGGCTGTTTTGATGTTCTCAGTTTATCAAACAAAGAATTTTAAAATTCAGGTCAAATTTATATCCCCTATGACCATTAAATCGTTTGAATGAGTATGTATGTATTTAAATAACCTTTTAACTCGTTTGAATGGCTGTTTTGATGTTTTCAGTTTATCAAATAAAGAATTTAAAAATTCAGGTCAAATTGATATTCCCTATGACCATTAAATCGTTTGAATGAGTATGTAGGTGTTTAAATACCCTTTTAACTCGTTTGAATGGCTGTTTTGATTTTCTCAGTTTATCAAATAAAGAATTTTAAAATGCAAGTCAAATTTATATCCCCTATGACCATTAAATCGTTTGAATGAGTATGTAGGTGTTTAAACAATCTAATTAAAAACCGATCTCTCATCGCTCCTGTTTCTGATATGTCACGCGACATATCAGAAACAGGAGCGATGAGAGATCGGTTTTTAATTAGATTGGTGTTTAAATACCCTTTTAACTCGTTTGAATGGCTGTTTTGATGTTCTCAGTTTATCAAATAAAGAATTTTAAAATTTAGGTCAAATTTATATCCCCTATGACCATAATTCGGGATAGTTGGCATGTCTGCAGTTTTCAATGATTTTTCCAGTACAATTGTTTTGATTGGTGTTTTCTCAACATCCGGTAGTAATACAGATATATTTTCTAAGAAACCTTTTTTTATTGGTTAATATTGTGGATGACCAGCAGTTGTAAGTTTCCTGTAGTTTGTATATTTCAAACCATTAACAAGAAATCAAATATTTTGAATAAAACAAAAAAAGTTTTATTGAATAAAAGACTAGATACATTGTTTAAATAATATCAAGGTATAATATAGTAATACATGTATTTTAATTCTAATTCCAGAAGAAAACAAAATCAATGTAAAGGCAGCTATTGATAAATTAAATATTTTCAAAATTTTAACGTTTTACTCTTTAATTTGCTATCCAAAGTAAACTATTACATATTTATAATTTATATACAAGAATAAAAAAGATAGGTTAGGATTGCTAAAATTTAACCAATCATAAATTTGTCGTAAGTTACTAGCAACAATTTATAATATGTATATATGTATAAATATTCTTGAGTAAACATGATAAAACTATGAGCTGCAGTTTATAGTCATTATAGGACTAGAATAAGACGAGGTAACATTTACAACACAAACATCACACACATCATTGGATGACAAAACATCATTGTTATCAAAACAATCCAAGATTTTATTGTGATTTACTGGCTGTCTGTTATGGACTCTCAATGTTTACTGTATTGGCTCTCACTACAATGAAGGATCTTGGGACAACACAGCTAATTGAGAATCTATACAAGCATCTTTACAGAAAAAGCTAGCCTGTAATTCCTGATTGAGAAATTTACTAATAATCAGATAGTTTTTCACATAACACCAACCGTGCAAGGGCTGTATAGCCAGTCAAAGTCGTTAAAAACTTCCATTTGTTGTAAACATATATTGAATATTTTTTAACGTGACTAGTTAAGATAATGCCCTTGACTGTTTCAAGGATTGAAATGAGGGTTTGATTACACAAATCAAAGTAATGTAGGATGTTCAGTTTCTTCTCCAATGCAAAAGTTCAGTAAACTGTGGATTCATCAATATTTGTTAGGTACTATTTTTTGTGGATTTCGTGGGTACTGCGGAACCACGAATTTAAATGTTCAACGAATAACAAATTTTCTAAAGGAATGTATGCAAACTTTGCCAAAACCACGAATATGGTGGTTTTCCTCAATCCACGAAAATTGGTACCCCCGAAAATAAATAAATCCAAAGTATATAGGTTTCTGTATTAGAGAGATTTTGGTCTCTCTATGCTATGTTTGTGTAAATATAAAAATTGTGTGGTTGACATAAATCACATATAATACAAAAATATTAAAATAAAGATCATATCATATAAGTTTAAAGAGAACTATAAAAATATCATATATAAAATAAGAAGTTACAAATTTTGTAGAAAAACATTCAATTTGGTGTACATATACAAAACATATATGTGTATAAAAACAATTAGACACTTGTTAACATTTGTTCTTCAGGATCACTAGAACCCCTTCTTTCTAGCTTTGGCAAGCCTTTTTTTTACTTAAAAAATGAAATTTCTCCACTTCCTATCCCCATTGCAACTGGTTTTATTTGGATTTATTTTCTTCTTATCCTTGGAACCAGAAAGAATTATATGAGTAACTTCTTTCCCTTTAAATGTTGACTGACATCTTTCTTCTAAGTCTCCTACTTCTCCAACAATCATGACACAGGCACACTCCTGACACATAGTATCAAGTAGGGTTGGCAATACTAAAAGAAAAGATATGAATGAATATATTCATTGACTTTTATTGATACATACATTAATTTACATAGGTATAAGGGGGAAATTGTACATATTTTACTTTGACCATGTGGTTCTTACAATGGAGAAGATTGAGGAATGGTTGTTAGATTGGCTCTTAGATTAAAGATTTATATAAATCTAAAAAATTCTATAATTCTACAAAAAATATTTGGGATTTAACAATCAATACAAAAAAACATGTTTTTTTTGTACCACATATAGATATCAGAAGATGTGGTATGAGTGCAAATGAGACAACTCTCCATCCAAGTAACAATTAAAAGTAACCCATTATAGGTCAACGTGCACACATTTCTAATTACTACAGTGAAACCCCTTAGTATGCTTATGTTGTGTTTTACCGTGGATTCATTATTATTTGTTTTATTTGTGGGATATAAATTTGTTCATGGATTTTGTGCGTACGATGAACCAAGAATTTAAATGTTCAACAAAGAACAAATTTGCCATAGGCATTGTATGAGGACTTTTGTAAAGCAACAAAATTCAGTATCCACGAAAAAACTATTTTTCTTTATTCTTTTCTGTACGGGTTTCCCTTTGCATTTGCACTGTTAGGTGGCTGAAGTTCTAACTAGAGCTCTTGTAGTTAAGTGCATTGTATACAGGAAAACATATCAGCAAATTAGAGTAAGGGAAAACACTAATTCAACAGCAGTACATTTATAAAGATTTGTTTTACAAGAATGTTTACATACACTTTTTTTTTAGTAAACTTAGCCATTCAAGTATATAAAACATCATAATTTCTTTTCAATTTCGATTCATTTATTTTTGTTGGTATCTATTTTGGCGGATTGAGAAAAAATAAAAATTTTAATGGATATTTGATTTCATAGTTTTGCCAAATTCTGAGTACAATTCTTATAGTAAATCTGAAATTTGTTGAACATAAATTTGGGAATGGAAACAGGGAATGTGTCAAAGAGACAACCACCCGACCATAGAACAGACAACAGCAGAAGGTCACCAATATGTCTTCAATGCAGCGAGAAATTCCCGCACCCGGAGGCGTCCTTCAGCTATTAATATTTGTGGTTCCCCTGTTCTAACCAAAAACCAATGAATATATAAAAAAATACGAATACAAATTGGATATTTTTAGTACTCAAAGATGCTGAGTATCCTCATACTTACAATACCCTGCTATTGGATGAGTAGAATCCAGCCCAGGAGGAAATTCTCTGAGATTATACTGGTGTAATTCTGATTTTAATTTTTGCACTTTGTCGTCATATACTTCTTCATCTCCATTGAATAGTATCATGCAGACCATGATATAACTTATCACCTATGAAGAATACAAAAATACTTACTGTTACCTCTGATCTATATGACTATATATGTAGTGCATATAATTTTAGTTTCCTTTTTTTATTGCTGATTCAGGAATTCTTAATCATCTAATGTAGATATACCGTAAACTGTTGTTTTTTTTGCATGTATTTAATTTCCCTTTATTCATGACAGCTTAGGAAATATGAAAAATAAATAATTTTATAATATATAAAAAAATTAATAGTATTTATGAAGATATTTGTATATATCAATTTACATAACAATCCAACAACAACAAACTTAATTACAGATTTATAAATACTGTGGATTCACATATACCCTTGGCAATACGTGACAAGAGTGCCTCAAATTTTGGTACAAGGAACGAGTTGGGAAGAGTTTTTTTCTTTTAACTTAATCAAAAGACATACTAACACATTTTACAGTATTTCAGATTTTTATGAAATTTAGAATGCATTTGGAGAAGAGTTTGATATAAAGCCCTTACTTTTTAGTGTCAACTCCTTAAGGACTATACGTACGTATATGTACTCTGAATTTCGAAAAGTCCCATCAGTCACAGTTTAATGCTTTAAATTATATTCAAACAATTCAAAAGTTATGAAATGTGTCTATAAATCCGATGTAACAGGAGACTTTATTTGTTCCAGTACAAATAACGCAAAACATTATTTGAGTACCAGTTTATTTTAAAATAGCAAGCTGGCTGATTGCAGAATATATCATTTTTGCATAATTAGTTTGAATAACTTTTTGCATTTCATATAGTCTGAAAATCTCAAAATATTATAAAACAAGAAAAATAGCAAAACTTTATATGTAAATCGGAGCCGGGAAAAAGCGGTAAGGAGGTCACAATATTAAAATAAAGACTAGGCTATATACATTTATGTCAGGCGCTATTATAAAGCTTTAGAAGATCTAGAGAGGCGAAAGATACCAAATAGACATTCAAACTCATCAGTCAAAATAAAGTGTCAACGACATGGCTAAAAAAGCAATAAGACCAAAAAACAAACACTTGTACTCAAAATACAACATAGAAAACATAAGTCTGATCAAAACGAACCCAACGAAAATTTAGAGTTGATCTCAGGTCTTTCGGAATGGTAGCTGATCCTGCTGCATATGTGGCGCCCACCGTGTTGCTCATGTTACAAAAGTTATTATCAAGGAAGACAACAAAAGACTGATCAACACGAAGTTCGAACCCAAATAAAATCTAGGGTTGCTCTCAGGTGTTCCGGACGGGTAAGCAGATCCTGCTCCATATGTAGCGCCCGTCGTGTTGCTCATGATTTCAGATTCCCAATTGTGAACTTTCCATTTCTATCATAGTATTCCAGCAGCGTCTTCATATGAAGTATTTATCTCCGAATTGATACGATATTCACGGGCTTGTATTTCCTATCGTGATGTCCTTGATAGCGGACTGCTGCTCACAAGGAAGTTACTTAACCAAGAGTTCCAAATGGTGAAGACTTGTTGAAATCATCACGAGTTGGTTGGCCTTTATGGAATAACTGTTTCACAGATGATATAGGATATGTTCCTTATGTCGTAACTACAATCCACTTCCATTTTCAAACAAGAATTTGACCTACTGGATTAGACATTTTACCGGGTTTGTAATAACATGAGCCGCAACACGACGGATGCCACATGTGGAGCAGAATCTGATTACCCTTAATTGTTAAGCACATGATATAAATATAATCCCCAGTTTTTGATGGTGTTCGTGTTGCTTAGTTTTTAGTTTTCTATGTTGTGTTTTTTGTACTATTTTGTCCCTTTGTCTTTTTTTAGCCATGGCGTTTTCAATTTATTTTCGATTTATGAGTCTGACTGTTCCTCTAGTACTTTTCGACTCTCTTTTACAAAAGTTTACTAGCAAGGAAGACAAACACGAGTATCAATATTAAAAAAACAATCCTTCTGGAACTCAGCAAAAGTTCCAAAAATTTAACAATATCATAACGTTTTATAAATATTCTCGTGGTTTAAATTCTCCCTCATGAATTCGTCCGAATTTAAAACATTTCTATACTAAATACATGGCTAAATAAGAGACAAGTCATAATTTAGGTTTGTTTGCTCGCAGTAACTTTCTTATTTTCTCAGCGAAACAACATTTAATATCTTGTGAACATTTTACAATTTACAAAAATATACCACAATTCCATCTATATACATTCACAATGTCCTCTAAATACATATCAATACAAACATAACTGTAATATATTATGCAGAGCTTAACGTTAACTTCGTCTATCAAAGTTACTCGAGCACATCGATAATAATCAAACGTAATCAGGACTTATATATGCCTATAAAACCCCACCCGTACTACCACCCTCGAAATATTCGTGCAGAAAACAACAGTAACATCAGACCACTTCTGATTTACATACTAGCCAAACTTGTACCACAAGTCTAAAGATAGAAATAGAATAGGGAAATTCCAAATATAACGTAATAGAAATAAATTGCAACAATGAGGGGGGGCAAGGGGGGTCCCAATAACAGCAAAACAGCAAATTGATTTGGCTCATAACAGATAACAAGGAATTAAAATGGACAAAAACAGATAACAGTAAATGAAATATTAAAATAATTCGGTCTTTGACAAATCAGTATTTCTTATTACGGATATAATCCTTTGTAATGCATTAAATTCCATTTTTTATGACTATGTTTTTAGTATTAATTTATGTTTCTAGAATGTGTTTAAATTACTACTCAATATATTATAATATTTTTTATACGCTCGTTTACGGAACGTATTATGGTATACTGTTGTCCGTCTGTTGTCAACATGTCGGACATTAACTCAAAAACTCTTTAACCATTTGCATTAAACTTTGGGAAATTGTTTATATCTATTGACGTGAGCTCCCTTTTTTTTTTTTATAAATTTTAGATTTTAAGTTTCTGGGTAATGGGTTTTTATTCAATAAAATTGGTGGTTTTTTTTTCATTTTTCTGATAATATCTCAAAATGCTTTCACAAAGCAAGGAATTTTGGTGAATTGTTTATATCTATTAACATGAGGTTGCTTTCAATTTTTATAAATTTTCGATTTTACGTTTCCGAGTTAACGGGTTTTATTAACTAAAAAGGGGTGATTTTCCAGTTTTCAGACATTAACACAAAAATGTGTTCATCAGTTTTCATGAAACGTTGGTGTATTGTTTATATATATTGACTAAAGCTCCCTTTGTTGATAATAAAAAAAAAGTGACCTAAAAGAGTTTGATATTCTGACTTTTTCTAAATGACCATTTAATGAGGTGTGTGAATTTTTCTTAATAAAACTATGAGGCAAAGAGGTGTATAGGTTAGAAAAATCAAAAGCACCAATTATAAGCATGCAATTTATCAAGTACTTCGAACGAATTTTGACACTCTAAAAGCAATTTATTCCACTATTTTCAAAGGCCTTATTTGAACAATTTTTTTATCAGCTGAGGTTTTTGATTGTACCAAGTGTACTAGTAAGTAGAATACATAGTTTAGTAGGGAAACAATGGCTTGAAACGAAATAAATCTTTGTTTGTAATGAGTTATGTGCAGCTTCAGACCCAAGTACATGGTTGGAACTTTCATTGTACAATGCATTTGGTTCTGCTTTGAAAAGAATTACAGAGCTGAGTCTATGTACCATATTATATAAAAGGTTAAGTGGTTGTTAGGACCTAGTCCTTAATTGGGATCCTTGTCAGATATTCCTGGCCATATGTTTTTTTGTCATATTAAGAATTGTTTTAATTTAATATGTTCGTACGGAAAACAAGGAACATTATTCTCATACAAAAAATTCTAAATACACATTCATAAAAAAAAATGGAATTTATTACAAAGGATAATCATAAGATATACTTGAATTGTCCTGGACCTCACTTCTGTGATGGGTATAAGTTAATGGAATCCTTCTCAGAATACGGGACAAACATATTAGTAGTGGTAGACCCCAATGGCCAATGATCTTTATATTAGATATTGACTGTCAAAAAAAATGCTAACATTCCAATTTTCAATAACAGTTAACAGCAAATACATTATCACAATAACAGATAACAAAAAAACTAAAAGCCCAATAACAGCTAACAAAGAATAAGACAATAACAGCTAACAGCAAATATATTTTCAAAATAACAGATAACAAAGAATTAAATTGCCCCATAACAGCATAACAGTTAAACCCCTTGCCCCCCCTCAACAATGTATTAGATTTTAACGAAAGAAATCTATGTATTACTGAGAAATTAAACGTTAAGGTATTTTACATCCAATCTTTTATGGTAATATATTCTTTACAAACCTCAAAAGCTAACAAGGTCTTTAAACAGTCTAGAAAGGATATAGTTATGATACGTTTGTCAGGTCATTAAGTCTTGTATGATTTTTAATTTTACTTAATTCATATATTTCGGAGTTAAGTATACGTCCATTATCACTGAACTATTACACATTTTTGTTCAAGGGTCAGCTGGAGCACGCATCTGAGGGAGCGATTTTCTCGCTGTATTGAAGACCCATTGGTGGCATTCGGCTGTTTTCTCGTCGGCTCTAGATCTTTGGTCGGGTTGATGTCTATTTGTCTCATTCAAGACTATATCCATTTTCAATTTTATGTAGTAAAATACTCTTTAGGTTGGTTTTTTTTTATCGAAAAGTTAAACAGTTCGTTCGAATATGCTATCATGATATGCGTCTCCAATTTGTCGATTGTACCATTGAATTTGGTGGCAAAAACTGTTTTCACTATACGCGTTGCCCCTTCCTGGCAAGTGTAATTTGTTCGAAATCGACAGAGAACAAACTTTTAATGCATATTTTAAGTCTGTCAAATATTAAAACATTCCTCGCATTCCGCGACGATTGTTTTATAAGCGAATTTCCCATTCGGAAGAAACTGGTTTAGCATGCATGCAATCTTGCTTTATATCAGTTTTAAACAATTCTTAGTAATCATACCACATCTCTTTATTTCTATACATCCCAAGGGTGACTGGGGTATAGAAATATGGTTACTTGGTCTTCTCCCGACCGCCAGTAAAACGCTTGCCGAAGTGGGCGTCCGTTTGGCTGTCCGGGATGTATCAAGTTTGCAGTCACGTCCGGTCAGAAGGGGGACGTTAAATCCGATGCCTCGTGTAAAGAGAGTGCCACGCTCTTTGCACGTTAAGAACCCTTGCAACAACTCTCTGAGGGGTCCGTAGGTGGCCGGTTGCAAGGCAAAAATTTCTGTCTATCCAATATACCCTCTTTTTCCAGTGGCAGTCCAAATTTCCCCGACCATCATCCTCTATTATAACAACCTACCTATTGTGTTTATTGTTAACTTGTTCTCGTCCTGAATATGCATGAAATATTTGCCACTGGACGTTTAGCAACCAACAATCAATCAATCAATCTTTATTTCTATATACAGCAGCAAAATAATGAAGTTTCCAATTAATAAAAAAAATCATTTCCTGTACCAAACACAAGTGATATTCTGTCGTCCGACGGTTGACATAGGCCGAAATACGTTTACATTAAAAACTGGTTTAAACGCTGGATTACAAAACCTAAACCCAAAGTTTTGACGAAAATGCAACGAATCTTTTTATAATATCTTTGTTTTTGTATATGTTTGTTTGTTTGTGCCTTAATCAGCACAAGTGCAAAGGAAAAATATTAAAGTGATGGAAGAAAAGTAAACACAATTATGTTGAATTTAATTAGTGTTATACAACTGATTCTGAACGAAAATTGTAATACACTAAATGATTATACTGTTGATTATCGGTCATGGATACGTAATATAAGTGTAAAGAATCATGCATATATAGAGGGATTAGTTTACTACGTATGTACATATACATGTATTGAGTCAATCATTTTCTTGGCATTACAAAATGCGAGATAATCGTTTCGTATGCGGATTAATTAAGTTACCACACATTCTTATTTTCATAATTAGTAAGATTGGAGTCGAACGCACCTTCGACGTGTAGGGTTTGAATGTTCAACCTTAGTTCTGACAGGCTAGTGATACATAAAGTTGGCAATTAGACCACTCGGCCACCGAGGCCTCTATGTTTAACCTGAAACTACTATAATTTATAGTAGTCGCAGGTTTAACTCGGATTTACTTGTGATATCGGCCTCGGAGGTTAAACGTCACAGTATTAAAATCACTCAGTAAATGAGCAGCTGTCGTAGCTGAGATGACTTTAACGTGCTACGGATAAGAATTGTACTATGCTTTTTTTTTTTGTTGTATATAACGAGAGACATATTAAATGTCTTTGATAAAACGCACCTTTCGTTTTGCGTTATTTTATTAGCATTGGATCGGGACTGGCTGTATTTCTTTTATACGATAGTGTCGCCACCTATCCTATAAAAACCGGAAGTATATATATTTTTTATTTTGGGATGTAACAACAATCCACGAAAATGACCTGGGAACGATCTGTCTGTTGTTTAAGAGTATTTACTGTTATTGTAACTGCTGTTTTATGGGTAGGTTTAGGATATTATGTCATGCAAGACTCTAAGGATGGATGCCATTCTACTGTATAAAAGAACAAAGTTTCCGTCTGTCCTGCATAAAATTATCATAATGAAAGAAAGAAAACATTAAAATTGATTGATACATATTTTAAAAAAATATTTCAAGAAACCAATCATAGATTTCACTGACCATTGTGTCAAGCTTAACCAATTTGCACGAAAGAGTGTCTTTTTAAAAATGTTTCAAAAATGCATGACCATGATTGCATGAATGAAAAAAAAAACAAAAAACAACAAAAACATCATCTCTGAATATTAAAAGGTCGGGAATTAGTCCAAATAATTATGATGCCTAGGCTATTTTAAAGTTTTTTTTCTGTGACACTTTCCTACGATGCCATTACACTGAAGCCATTTTTTCTGTAAGTAGTCAGTTTCACAAGTCTTTAGTCTTTAGAAGTGTCAACTTGACACTATAATCTCTCTGTAATTTCAAACACCCTGGTAATTTTATGTCGCTATTGTATAAAACTCATTAGTACATTTGTATTTATGATGTGGCACTGCAGAGAAAAATAAATAAATAAATAATTAATTAAAAAAAAAAAAATGAAGACTAAGATTGATCATAAGTATCACTATATACATTTGTATAGTGTTATCGGTTCTTGATAGTGTAACAAACTTTTGCTCCAGAGGGCCAGTTCTTCAAATTAATGTGGTCAAAGCTGATTGTGTTAATTAAGTAGATACTTTTATTCATTTCCTATTATCATGATTATCATGATTATCCTCACGATTTTCTCTTGGGTTTACAAGTCAAGAAAGATCAAAATATCTGTCATGTCTATTGTTGTGCTCAATTTTAGGAATCTAAGGCTGAGTTGACTATATATATAGTGACTGGTTTACAGTAGAAATTTTACCCTCTAATGCCAAATAAACAAGTCGTGGAACCAGTGAAGACATTTTCGACAAAGTTGTCAAAATATGACCAGCGTTTGGACTGTACTTTGCCGAAAGTACAACAGATAGATGTTCAATGACAAATAAATTTACTAACCTCTCGAGAGTCGAAACACTTGAAATTGTAACAACTAAACAGTCATGAAATAATTGTTAATGATTGAAAAAATAGACACAGACCACATTGTCATAGATATGATAGAAGGATTAACATTTCTTCAAATATTTTGGGAATGATTTACATTGTATTGAGCACTACCTACCCATTTCATGAAGTGTATGCGCCTTTTTGGGGAAAGACGGCTTCAAGCCGTCAATTCCCTAATGGGGTTGTCCAGAGTATCATTCCCTCACGTCAATCATTTTGTTTTGATAGTTTGGAAACCCCCTCAAAATGTCATACTGAAATTGATGACAAGGAGAACAGATTGACTTTAAATACATTTTTTACACATTTCCCTTCTGTTTCTCATGAAATTATCGTATATTGAGCTTTCCCTTACACTATATACGTTTCTTTTACAGTCCGGAAAAAATCAGTATTACGAAATATTCTTAATATATCTAACCTAGTGACGTCATTGTTGGAATGCCACACTACACAGGGATATCCTTTATTCATTATAAAAATCATTCACAGTAGTTGTATACTAATTTAAAATCAGTATTTGTTAAATATAAACCTAATGATGTTTGCTGTAGTGTAGATGATTCACACACCAACATGAAATGCTTGAATCTGAGGCTATAATCAGATAATATGTAGGTCAACTTTCGCGGTAAACAATGTCAATGGGGATACATGAGATTGGGGAGAGGAACGTCAGTTTTCATTGTTTCTGTAAAGTTCTGTTTTTAAAATCTTCCTCCAATTCAGGAGCACCTCAAATGGGTTTACTCCTGGTTTGCCCACTTTTAATTCTACCAATTATCTGTTAGTTAAGAAAACAAAAAAGACAAAAGGTTTAATGAGCATACAATTGTATAGTCTGTTCCAACTTGGGTATATAGTTTGTAAGTGTTTTTCTAGATATTCAGGTTGTTTTTTTGTATAGAAAAATAATAAAAATAATCAAATATTTTTTCTCAGAAATTTAATATTAATTCAATCAATTAATTCAACATACATATACAGCAAATAACATAAAAAATGATATTCAGTTATAAAATTGTCTTTATGTTCATTAGTTTCTGAATGATTTTCATGATAGAAATATATTTATACACTGAGTACTCTTTTATTGCAAACTTTATTTAATAAATTAATTAATTTTATAAATGCATAAAATGATGAGAAATACAATATTTTATATATACATCATAAGTAACAAAACATTTGATATATTTACAAAGTCACAATTAACAATAATTCACTTCATTGTTCAGTTCAAATGGAGAAGATGGGATGTTGCGTCAGAGTATTCTACCACGTTGATGGGTCCTTGTTGGTATCTGTATATGAGTCTGGTGTCTATTACTCTGTATGGTCGTCTTTAATGTGGGCGGGTTCTTCCTGCTGCATACTGGATAATGTTGCATTATGATACTGCCTTTGTCTTCTTCGGTAGCTCAATGATCTCGTAGATGTTTGGGTGAGCGTGTTTGAGTCGCTTCTTATGTTTGTTGTGCCATCCTTCCAGGTGAATCCTTCCAGGTGATTTGTGCATGGTGCAGGGTCCTTCTGTGTAATAGTGGTTCTATAAAAAGCGGTAGTTTTCAACCAAAAACCCTGTCACGTAATCTGTAAATGAAGTTGTAGCGGGTATGTTTTCAGTTTCTCCAATGTCTTCTAAAGTGTTTAGCCAAACATCGTCAACAAGGTGGGGGGAATAAGAGGTACCAGTAGTACTGCGGCTCGTCGTATCAGTTAAGTAATGTCTTCATTTTCTTTATAATAGGACTGTTGTCCATATTTCTGTGCCTTTCGCCATATACACTGGGTGAAGTGGAAGAAGCAGCCTTTCACGGTTACCCCTGGACATACTGTCTGTGTTGTGTTGTTGGTGGCTGTCTCGTAGTCAATAGATAGTGTTTCTGGTCAAAGTTGTAACTGGTGTTGTTGATCAATGACTACTGAACAGTTGCATTTATATTCTAGTTGTTAAATTTAATTGGATAATTTTATATTTTACTAAATTTTGAAACAGCATATAATTTGCATTGAACATAAAAAAAATTAAGTTGAATAAATTAAAAGATATTCAAATGAGATTTATTCTATTAAATCTTAAGTTTCATTAATTTACTTTTTACCTTTTTTTCAGAATGTATCAATAATTGAAAATATTTGTTGATAAATTGAAATATTTATTCATTTAAGTACACATTTTTTTTTAATAAAATACATTATCCTGCCAAATATATATGAAATATAGAAATGTTTTGCACATTTTCCTTGATTTAATAGCAGAATAAAATATTCTTTTTAAATTTTACAGGTAAAATATAAGGTAAAAAATATGACTATAATTCAGAAATAAACTATAATTGTTAAAACAACAATTCCCTCTATGTTTACATATACATGTAATTAAAAGTGGGCAAACCAGGATGACACCCCTCAAATGATGAGTAATTTTACACTAAAATCAAAGTAAATGTTTCTGAACATTTAAAATGTGACATTTAGTATATGATAAGTAGTCTTCTATATAAAAAAAAAAATTTGTACCAACATAATTATTGAAATGGTTAAAAAAAAAAAAAAAAAAATGTTGCTTTTTGTAGTTTATACCTATTGAGATTGGGGAGAGCAACTGCAGTTTTCATTCTTTCTGTAAAGTTATGTTTTTATACGCCCTTCAAAATTTTTACGGGACGTATTATGGTATACAAATGTCCGGTGTCTGTCCGTCTGTCCGGCGTAAACATGTCGCACCGTAACTTGAGAACGACTTATCCAAATTTCATGAAACTTAATATAGTTGTTTCTTATGATGGTCAAATGATCTGTATACTTTTTGGTGAAAATAAGATTTAAACTTTTTGAGTTACGGCACTTTATAACTAAAACAAGGGTGTGTTTTTTTCACATGTCGCACTGTATCTCAAAAACGATTCTTGATTATGACTTAAAACTTTAAACACTTCTTAGTTATATTAATCTAAATATCTGTATACTTTTTGGAGTTGATTCAAAATTTCATTTTTGAGTTATTGAGTATTTTGTAAAAAAGGGGGAGGGTTTTTTTACATGTCGCACCATATCTCAAAAACTATTTAAGATTATTGCTTAAAACTTTACACATGTCTTTGTTATATTAATCTAAAGATCTGTATACTTTTTGGTGATGATTTAAAATTTCATTTTTGAGTTATTGAGTATTTTGTTAAAAAGGGGGAGTTTGTTTTTACATGTTGTGCCGTATCTCAAAAACGATTTATGATTATTGCTTAAAACTTTACACACTTATTTTGTTATATTAATCTGGTTTTGATTCAAAATTTTATTTTGGTAATATTTAGTTTTTTGTAAAAAAAAAAAAAACAGGGTGGAGGTTTCACATGTCCCGCCGTGTCTCTAAAACGATATATGGTTATTGCTTAAAACTTTCTCAGAAACTATTTATGATTATTGCATAAGACTTCCACATAAGACGTCGGGCGTATCATGCGCTCATGGCGCAGCTGTTTATTAGAATCTTTCTCCAATTAAAGAGCACCTCAATTGATGAGTAATTACGGTGTGTTCTCATTTCGCCTTAGCTGTGAATTCCAGGTAAAAAAGGTAAAAAATATACTAAGGCCAGATGGGAAATTGAACTAAGGCGAAATGTGAATTTAGATAAAAATATTAAATAAACAAAATTAAACCCTTTATAGCAATTCTAACAAAGTTAATTAGGGAATTGTTTCTCTTGAATTATTATTTTTAATAAAAGTGACCATTTTTGTGATTTTAAAAGAAAAAAAATCCACAATAAAACATGAGTCAGTAGGAAAGTTGATTCTTTTATGCTTAATTTAATATAAGTTTCAATTGTATAAATTTTATGCAATTAGAAAGTTCTTAATAATCAGTCAATTATCCTTTTTATTGTGCAACACAAAGAGTTAAAAAAAAAAAAAAAAGAAAGAAAAATGTATTCCCACAAACTAGTTTACATATATTTAATACAGAAACTTAAATAAAATAAACAAAATAATATCTTTATTTAAATTGTGCTATTATAATTTTATATAATAAAGATAATACATGTAAAAATACCAAAAAAAAGATGTGGTCACATGATAATTGCCAATGAGACAATTTCCCACAAGAGACCAAAATGACACAGATATCAATAACTATAGGTCAACGTACAGCCTTCAACAATGAGCAAAGCACATACTGCATGGTCAGCTATTAAAGGTCCCGAAATGACAATGTAAAACAATTCAAACTAGAAAACTAACGGCCTTATTTATGTACAAATAATAAAAGAAAAAGAAACATGTAACACATAAACAAACGACAACCACTGAGTTACATGGTATACTATGACTTGACTTCTTCAATCTCCTGAAAAACATCGCCAATCAACATAACCTAAACTTCCAGCAAGTCAGATACCCACAACCAACCTTGAACCACCGTCAAATAGAAGAATCCAGGACAAATAATGATTTAGAGGGCTGGCATAACAAGCTGAAATACAAATGACTATATACAGTATCTTACACTCTCAAACTTGGAAAGTAAATGAACTTTGAACATTCAAATGTGTGCATCAGTGCCTTGTTTTTTTATAATATGAACTATATGGAAATAATTCTTATGTTATATGTATAAGGGCTTTTTTCTCATGCTTTTATTTATAACATTTACATTTTCTCTATTAGTATGCAAATTTAAAATTGTGTTTTGAATTCAGTGATGATTCAGAAATAAAATATTTGTTATGATAGTATGATATTTGTCTGTATTTATTCTTTGAAATATGAAATATCCATATACAATTTGTCATATCTAATAAGACTGTATCTACCAAATATAACACATGAGTAAAACAAATTCAGAAAAAGAAGAGCAACTATGAAAAAGAATTATTTAAAAAATAACAAATAATAACTAATTGCAATACAAACAAAATGTAACTTAATTACAATTTTGTTTACAGAAGCTCCCATTTCGCCTTAGTTAATTCTTATGTACCTGAACATTTGTATTAAGGCAAACTGGGATTAATTTTATATAATTATTTTGACAGCTAAGGCGAAATGAGAATAAGCCGTAATTACCCACTAAAATGAAAGTTAGTGTATATGAACACTAAAAATGTCACATTAAGTATATGATAAGTAGTCATCAATTAAAAAATAATTTTGCGTACCAACATAATTATTGTAGTGGTCATTTTTTTTTTCTCATTTTTTTTTAAATATTGCTTTTTGTAGTTTAAAGCTATTTATTCATGAATTTTACAGATATATCAAAATGTGGGATCTGGAAACAAACTTCACACAGCTTTTATTTAATCATATTTGATTTTATAAGTACATGTATCCCTGTGATGAGAGTTGTAACTGGGAACTTTATCAATGGAAAATTAAAACTGAATAGATTTTTCAGTCCTCACTTTCTTGAGAATATTGTCACAAAAAATTAGCCTGCCGTTCAGTTGTACATAATAAAAATTTTAAAATATAATGTAGTAGTTGTTAAATTCAATTGAAATTTAGATAATTAACTCCCAACTTAAATCAAATGTCTTGATTTAGAAGGTGCAGATCTCATTGGTCCAAATTGTCTCTATGATGAATTCTTGCCTAAGGAAATGAAGTAACAATAAACAACAATTAGTTTCATTATTGTCAGCCTTTCTATATGTTCTAGCTATTCTTTTGCTCATTCTTTGTATGTAGACTATCAAAAGATACCCACCTAAAAATTGAAACAATGGCCGTCTTTTCCCTCAGAGCTCTTCAGCTCTTTGATTATTCTTAAAGGTGAAAAGATTCTAGGAAATGATTAGGTCTTTTTGACAGTTTATGCAGTTCGAGATCTGTCAATGATGCCATTTTGTTCTTTCATTGAACTGATCCTTCCCATATTTGACTAAAGGGCATTGATCTTAAACACATCAACCAGTTGATTATGTAATTGAAATTTACAATTAAACACTGGAAATATGAAAATTAAAAAATAGTAGCGCTGCGTTCTGTCCTATAGAACAGTGCTAAATATGCCCTGAATACTATATATTGTGCTATATGTAAGTACATTCATGTAGGAAATTGTTTCAATGAATTGTATATATATATATGTACATGTACAATGTATATATACATGTTATGATGCCTCACTGCATGTCAAATTATGCCAAAATCCTAATTCAAAATTAAACCATCACAAGTACTTTAGATTGTTCTCATGATTTTCTTAGCATGATGTTATCATCAACACCTGTATGGATGTAGGCATAAAAGGAAATGATTATCATGAAGTGAAAAAATTAATCTATGGTTAAGCCAAACAAGCTTTTTGGAAAGTTTTTACTTGGGCCTGAAAATAATAATTGTTTACTATAACCATGATAACATCAGAAATTGTTTTAATGAATTGAGTGATGCTTCACTACATGTTCATTGTATTTTGTGTACTTATTCAAACTCTTAAAAAAAAATCCACATGATGTTGTAACACACCTGTACGTGTATGGTAGTCACATGACTAGCTTTAGGCAAATTAGGAAATGATGAAATTGAAAAATGACAGATAATGTTAGGTGAAAAATACATCACGGTTGTAATTAACATGACATTGTGATGTAATAATATGGGTTATTGATTTCATTTAAATTGGATAAACATCAATAGGATATCCAAATTAATTTGTTATTGGTCATAAAATATATGAAATATAATGACTGTTATTATGGTCATGATGGTTACTGTTGTTATTCTGATTACATCATCAGGTATTCAATGTGTCTTTACCATGTTTACTACATGTACATTACAGTCTGCACTGTTAGCCACTTGTTTGATGCCCCAGACTAGTAAATATTGATTTCGGATTAGTGAAAATTTTAAAAATTTTATATACATGCATATGATATACATTTACTTGTTTAAAAAAAAAATGTAGTCTGATAGGGACAAATTTTGATATTTAGTTTCCACACTAGTCATGCTAGTAGATGAAAAAGTTTTAGGCGCAGACTGACATTAACATGTTTAAAGAAATAAAAAAGTGCAACAACTGTGTTAGTGTCTAACAAAGTACAAATTTCAAATTACTTTTGTGCAGAATTTAAGGTGTCTAAATCCTTCCCTGCTTTTAATAGCATTAAAATTGAGAATGGAAATGGGGAATGTGCCAAAGAGACAACAACCCGACCATAGAAAAAAACAACAGCAGAAGGTCACCAACAGGTCTTCAATGTAGCACCCGGAGGCGTCCTTCAGCTGGCCCCTAAACAAATATATATATAATGAACGCCATACTAATTTCCAAATTGTACACAAGAAACTAAAATTAAAATAATACAAGACTAACAAAGGCCAGAGGCTCCTGACTTGGGACAGGCGCAAAAATGCAGGGGGGTTAAACATGTTTTGAGATCTCAACCCTCCCCCTATACCTCTAGCCAATGTAGATAAGTAAACGCATAACAATACGCACATTAAAATTCAGTTCAAGAGAAGTCCGAGTCTGATGTCAGAAGATGTAACCAAAGAAAATAAACAAAATGACAATAATACATAAATAACAACAGACTACTAGCAGTTAACTGACATGCCAGCTCCAGACTTCAATAAATTGACTGAGAGATTATGATTTCATCATATAAACATCAGGCACAATCCTTAGCTTACATGGCTTATAATGCACTATTGTCAGTATAATTAGGTAAATATAATTTACAAAACAAGTAACAATACAAAAAGTAAAGATATTATATACATGTAATGATGCCAATTTGAATTTTCATATTTTACAAGTTCATATATAATAGGATCTTCACAAGTATGAGGGTCTGGATGGGGAGGGAGGGGGGGGGTTGTTATTTGGTAAACATTTAATTTTCACCCCTTTTTTCTCTAATCTTCAAAAAAATTAGACCATGCATTTCTCTAATCTTCATTTTTTTTGCCCGTTATTCTTCTCTAATCTTCATTTTGTAAGGGTATTATTCTTTAATCATTTAACCCCATCCAAACCCTCAAGTATGACATCCATCAACCATACTTTTAAAAACATATTTTACATCATGTATGCATGGTATACAGAGCTCAGACATAAACAAGTCGATTTCTGTTTTTGACTTAAAGAAGTCAAAACATGTATTTATTATTAAAATGTGTTTTCAATTTTAGACTTATCTAAGTCACAAAATGACAGACTTGTTTAGGTCTATTTATGTTGATGAAAAAACTTAATTTGACTTTGTGGCCAAAGTACACCACCTATGACAGCGAAAACCTGTCCGAGAGTTCACAAGGACTTGAGCTATCTATATTTAATCATTTAATTGAACATCCTTACTAAACACAGATGTTTTACCTCATTAAGTGTGGATCCAGGTGGTTGCATTGTAAGGTTAATTAACATTATCCCCGATTTTTTAGACTCTCTTTCATATTTTTCTTTAGAAGACAAAGCATTGGCTTTCAATGTTGTCATTATTTGCTTTAGATGCATGACCTTTTTATAAATATGCGTGGGTCTTGAAGTTAACCAATTTTGGTAACTTATCGACTTGTAGGAGTCAATATTTGCAACTTTTTGATTCTGGTCAATCATTTCTTGCTTAACAATATTTGACTTATTAAAGTCGTATTTTGTCTTGCATTAAAGGGAGACAAATCCTAAAACTCACAAATTTAGACCTCTATGAGTCAAAAGCAGATTCAGACTTATTTATGTCTGAGCTCTGACTGGTATCCATGGAATACATTAGAATTGTATATTTAAATTATTACATTAGATGTATGTTTCATTATAATACTTTATTCTGATTGGCTAACTGCACATCACATGTTATTCCGTAAGCAGTTGCATTGCTCAATACAACTTTTCATTCATGATAACACATGGTCCAACAATAAAGTGCACAGGTGAATTAAATAAAAAAATATATAAAATTCGTGTTTTCATAATCATACATGTAGCTAAAAAATGTAATTATAAGTATTGAATGCTTCTTTTTGTAACTTTATAGGGTTGTAAAAGCGTTGACCGTGCATACATTTTTAGAATGAAGTGCTTCCGCGCTTCATACAAAATGTACTTCGGTCAACGCTTTTACACCACAATAAATTTACAAAAACTTAAATAAAGCTACAACAGAATTAAATCACTTAGTCTAGTGCTTTATCTGTACTACATGTCGTACCTAAAAAGGAGATTGTTAAAGAAAGACAACTCAGCTCACTACTAACATTTGTGAACACTATATACATGTATATATTTTACTTTTATCAGTGATTTTAAAATCATTAAAGTAAGTCCCCTGACTGGGTTAAACAACTGTGCTATGATTGAAAGATAAAGTAAACATTTGTTTTTGTTTTGTTGGCCATAAATTAATTGCATTTCTCTAACTCTTGTACTATTTTCACATTTCTTGATTGATGTGAGAAATACATTTCTCCTCACTAGTGAAATATTTGTTCTCGGCAAATGATCAGATGATTAGCCATTAATTTTTATTATGACGTCAAAATCATGAAAATGTTTTGTTTTCTTCTGAATTTTCTTATTGAGATGTCATGAAAAAAGGCGACCATGCCTGATGACGTCTCATATAAAGAATATAAGTTTCTGAAAATCTTTGAAAAAGACAGAGAAACAGATTCCACCACAATAACTCCTGTATTACGATATTTCTCCACTCTCAACAGTTAGATTTTAATTATTTAAAAAGCTCGGCAAGCCTCTCACTTTAAATAATAAAATTTGACTGTCTCGAGTGGAGAAATATTGTAATACACTAGTTGCAGTGTAGCTATATATAGGAATCTATATATAAATGCATAACCCTAAAATGAATTGAAATCATTCTTCTGATTTCCCCAAGAGATATCAAGCTTATTATCATAATTGCTCTTTACTTTTCATGTACATGATGTACAATGTACACATCATCATGAACATGTAAATCCTAGATTGGCACTGTACTTGACAGTAAAAAGCATTGATCAAAATCATGAAGATAGGTGATTAATTGCATCATTTTATTAATAAGGATTTTATATGAAATAATAAAATTTAAATAGGCCAAACAAATTAATACATGTGTTTCTGATAACCTTACCTTCCCTAATTGGCACAAGCAAGGTTAACAACAGACAGCTGATTGTCTAGAAGAAGCAAGCTGCTAAATAATGTTTTGTGAAATAAATGAGATTGCCTACCTTCCTACAAATTACAATGTACCCAATTTTTATCAACATGGTAGCGGAAATACTTCTATTATGTTTTTTTTTACTTAATAAATTATATTAATTGATCTATTTCAGTTATTTGGAGGTGGCATTGTTGGATTTTGTCTATGGGTATTATTAGATTTCTTTATCAACCAGTATGTGAAGTCAGCAGATGAACTGAGGACTGTATTTGTCATAGTCCATGTCATAATAGCAGTGGGCGTGGCATTACTCATATTTGGTATTATTGGTATATATGGAGCAGCTCGACCGAGAAGATGGGCACTTATAATGGTAAGTATTACATAAACTTGAAGATGTGGTACAATTGGCCAAGTGTTGAAATAAAGTGTTTTTGAAATTTTTTGGGAAGTACCTTGATTAAGCATGCAGGAAAGCATACATGTATAAGACACAGATTAATATGCTCTACGAATTGGGATATTTTGTCAAAAATTGATGTTTTCAGAAGGAAAAAATTGTTTTAAAGACAAATAATTACATTAGATGTATGTTTCATTATAATATTTTATTCTGATTGGCTAACTGCACATCACGTGTTATTCCGTAAGCAGTTGCATTGCTCAATACAACTTTTCATTCATGATAACACATGCTCCAACAATAAAGTGCACAGGTGAATTAAATAATAAAATATATAAAATTCGTGTTTTCATAATCATAGCTAAAAAATGTAATTATAAGTATTGAATGCTTCTTTTTGTAACTTTATAGGGTTGTAAAAGCGTTGACCGTGCGTACATTTTTAGAATGAAGTGCTTCCGCGCTTTATACAAAATGTACTTCGGTCAACGCTTTTACACCCCAATAAATTTACAAAAAGAAGCATTCAATTCTTAAATAGAATCCAACTATGAAATTGTGAGATTTGGTTTTGGAATCTGGTCCTCTATTGATACAATACATTACAGGACTTTTTTTTGTATGTTTACAAACTTTATCTTTATGTTTTAAATTTTCTGCAATCATGACACAAGATGTGCTCTTTATCTGTGAAGTCAACAAGAATTGAAATAAATTACTTTTAAATATATATTATAAGAAAATTTAATGAAGAATCTTGAAGAACACAAAAAGGGGGATCTATGCCCCTAAGTGCCTGTGAAGTAAAAAAAATCTAAATGTCTAAGGGACATAACTCAGCCAATATTTTTTTATTACCTTTACAAGTAAATAAAATTGACTTGTATAAGTATCCTTCAAATTTACTTATATAAGTATATTACAGTCTGCACGGTTAGCCACTAGTCCGATGCCCCAGACTAGTAAAATTTGGTTAGGACTAGTAAGTTTCTGCAAACTTTGATTGGCCCAATAACAAAAATGTCAGAATATTGGTCTTCGGACTAGTAGTTGAAAAAGTTTTTGGTGCAGACTGATATTATTATTTCTTCTTCAAGTAATTAAGAATAACTTGTACAAGTAGTACCCCTGACTGACATGTTTAAAAATGAAATTAAATAAAAAATAAAATTATACATTGACATAATAGATAAAAAATTCAAGTAATTTGAAAATGAATTTTTAAGAATTCAAACAGCTCACCCCTACCCATCTATTTTTGATAACATATACATGATATAGTAGGTACACTGCGGGTGTGTTGCTGACTACATTAAAAAAAAAAAAAGAAGGTTTATTTACATTTGCTTCTGAATATAAAGTTCATATGGTTAGACAAATTAATTCATCTTAGTTATGACATGTATGTACATGGTTATACTTTTTCTAATTTCAGTTTTTAATTTGTCTGGTTTGTGTCACACTGACTCTTCTTGGAGGAACAATATACTGCTTTTTCTATCAAGCTGAAGTAAGTAGGAACAATGACCATCCATAGTTGCAGTCTGCACGGTTAGCCACTAGTCCAATGCCCCAGACTAGTAAAATTTCATTAGGACTAGTGAGTTTTTGCAAAATTTTGCAATAAGAAAAATGTCAGAATATTGGTCTTCGGACTAGAAGTTGAAAAAGTTTTTGGTGCAGACTGTTAAGTTGTACATATGTGTATATGGGCGTTTTTCAATAAAAGCGTACATTTCAGACCTTAAAAAAATGGAAAATCAACTTGTCTAAAATTTAATTTCAAGAGTTATTTTGAATACCTCTATAATAGACCTGTTTGTAAACAAAAAGTGCAATCTTAAATATTCTTTAAAATGATATTATTTTCATAATTTGTGTACTGTTTCGTAGGGGACAAAAGTCCCCTACGAAACTTCTTCTAAATACACATATTTTTGCAATTTTAAATGTCTCCTATAGACATTCCAGTTTGTTAACTTTAAATACTAGAAAAATATCATTTTTTTTCTGAATTAGAAAATCATTTTTATCGATAAAGATTAGACAGTACTTCACATATGAAGGTTCAACTCATGTTACGTAGTGGACATTTTGATGCGTTTTGTAGTGGACAAAAAGTTTCGTAGTTGACATCAACCCTATTATATGTTAATAAAAACATAATAAAAATTACATGAAACTAACCCTTGTTATTTGTTTTGCAAGAATATAATTGAAAAAAGATTAAAAAAAGACTCCATGGTAGTGGTAGTGTCAACTACGAAACGTTTTTCTCCCATACTTGTTTCGTAGGGGACCGTTTCGTAAGGGACGTATTCGCATGCTTTATTTTTTCCCCACAATCCCTATATTGTAATAGTAACAAGACTGATTGTATTCATCAAAGCATTTATCAAGCTGTACACTGATATTTTTTTCATAATTTTAAAACCAGATACTGAAGGATATTTGACCCGTTTCGTAGGGGACATTATCAAAAATACGGTATCACTCTGGTCCATTTGATGTGCTCAATTTTTCTTACCAACAATTTAATTGCCATTATAAAAGCATCACTTCTTTTGTAAGACCCTAATGTTTATATCTCTTGCAAAAAAAATTACATTGATTTTATAAAACTGTTTATTGGCAAATTTTAATGACTTCGTTTCGTAGTGGACAATTTGTGAGGGACGCACCTTCTGAAATTAAAAAAGCTATATTGAAAGCTGTTTATTAGAATATGTTGGCTCTGAACATACTTTTGAATTATTAAAGAACTTATGTAAAGTAAAAAACCCATTAATTTCTTCATTTTTTTACGATATTTTAGAGTATGAATGTTGGACAGGCGGTCTAGGGACATGCCATTTTGGTTGTTTTGGACCATTCAGGAGTCAATATCTTATCAATCCCTCTAAAAGATAAACTGTTTCTTTGCTTAAAAATGTTAAATCTAATTCAATGTACTGACTGCACAAAAAATTACTTGCAAAGATCAAACACATTTTTTTTAAAGTGGATAGGACAAGAAAATACGTTTTTATTGAAAAACGCCCATATTATATCAAATTACAATGCATGCCAAACAACTTATTTATTATTACATGTATTACCATTTTCATTCAGTAGCCTTATTCAACATGTTCAATAAATATAAAATAATTTCTGATTGATGTTTGCAGTAACCATGGTAACATACTTGATGCAAGAACTACCTTTGCAGTAAATTCTTTAATAAAATGTGTGAAAATCATGCATTTTATACATATACATGTATAAATACATGTATCATTTATGACTAATTTATTGGAAAGGAAATTGCAATTTACATTTCAAATGCATTTTGTACAATAATTTTGCCCAAAATAGGAAATGTATGCATGGGTTCCAAAATTTCCAATTTAATACAGTTGAAAACTTAGTACCTGCATGCATTACAAGTAGATTTCCATCTTATCTGCCAGTAAAACATATTACATGTACTACAATACAATTTAAATGACCTCAAATTGTATGTAAAAGTTTTAATTGGCAAGTTGAGAAGCACTTGAATCAAGAGGTATTAGACTGTGGATATATATCACTAATGTTCTCATTATATTACGGCTGATTTCCTTATGCTTGCAAAGTAAAACTTTGGTTGGCTTGCTTGCTTTGCTTGTATAATTGTTTATACAAGCTTTGTAAATAAGATTGAAATCTTCAAACTATATGTATAGGCATAATTTAACCTGTATATATTATATTTGAATTTAATTGGGTGTTATCCTAATATGATTGTACAATATACAAACAAAGCAAGCAAGCTATCCAAAGTTTTTCTCTTCATGCATTAGGAAATTAGCTGTACCGTAAATACTAATTTAGAAGCAAAGGTGCAGTATTGTATAAAAAGCATATGGTGAAATGAGAAGAAGGAGGATGTGGTTTATGTATCATACTTTTTTTAGAGCTTTAAACAAGTAGAATTAAATACGTGTTATTTTACAATTAATATGTACTCACTGCTGCACAAAGATCAATTGTTATAGCTAGGATTTAAGTGTACATAAGGTTGCACATGTTTAAGATCAGGGTTATGTGAGCACACTGCAGACCTGCTAACTAAATAGGGTATTCATGGTATTTAAGAACACTTGACAATATATATATGAAGAGCATTAGATTATATTTTGTTGTAAATTCTAAATAGAAAGTTTTGAAAAGTTGGCAAAACATCTATTTAAAATTACCGAAAAAAAAATGGTGTTATTCAGTGGTCACTATAATTTTAATGTTGTTTCTTCATAGACAGAAAACATATATATCACAGTCATTCCTTAAGAAGAGAACACCTGTGTTTAAAGATCACCCTTAAGCTTGGCACCAGAGAAAAGTGACCTTATAAGAGCAGTGACCTACATGTATGATTTGAAAATTCATAGGTACTCTTTCAGACTGATTTAGAGTTATTTTTTGTCAAATGAGCACAATTTTTTTTCCATTTCAGATCAAGCAAAGTGTTAAGGATTCTCAGCTTATGGCAAGGATTGTTAGGAAAGAATATGGTTCAAATAGTGCTGTTACCAGTGCATTTAATTACATGCAGAGAGAGGTATACATCTTCATGATCTTAGTATGAATGTTGTGATGTAAAACCATGAGGCATTCTAAATGAAAATTGCAGTCAATATTAAGAACTTCCTGTGAATTCATTTATTTTTTCATGGGTACCAATTTTTGTGTTTTGAGGAATGCTGGTTTTTTCATGGAAATTTGTTTTTGTAGTTCTGCCTTATTCTGCAAACAAACCTATAGAAAATTTGCAATTTGTTGAACAAAATTGAAGATTTTTAGCTCACCTGGCCCGAAGGGCCAAGTGAGCTTTTCCCATCACTTTGCGTCCGGCGTCCGGCGTCCGTCGTCGTCCGTCGTCGTTAACTTTTACAAAAATCTTCTCCTCTGAAACTACTAGGCAAAATTAAATCAAACTTGGCCACAATCATCATTGGGGTATCTAGTTTAAAAAATGTGTGGCGTGACCCGGCCAACCAACCAAGATGGCCGCCATGGCTAAAAATAGAACATAGGGGTAAAATGCAGTTTTTGGCTTATAACTCAAAAACCAAAGCATTTAGAGGAAATCTGACATGGGGTAAAATTGTTTATCAGGTCAAGATCTAACTGCCCTGAAATTTTCAGATGAATCGGACAACCCGTTGTTGGGTTGCTGCCCCTGAATTGATAATTTTAAGGAAATTTTGCTGTTTTTAGCTCACGTGGCCCGAAAGGCCAAGTGAGCTTTTCTCATCACTTGGCGTCCGTCGTCCGTCGTCGTCCGTCGTCCGTCGTCCGTCGTCGTCGTCCGTCGTCGTTAACTTTTACAAAAATCTTCTCCTCTGAAACTACTGGGCCAAATCAAACCAAACTTGGCCACAATCATCATTGGGGTATCTAGTTTAAAAAATGTGTGGCGTGACCCGGTCAAGCAACCAAGATGGCCGCCACGGCTAAAAATAGAACATAGGGGTAAAATGCAGTTTTTGGCTTATAACTCAAAAACCAAAGCATTTAGAGCAAATCTGACATGGGGTAAAAATGTTTATCAGGTCAAGATCTATCTGCCCTGAAATTTTCAGATGAAGCGGTCAATCGGTTGTTGGGTTGCTGCCCCTGAATTGGTAATTTTGAGGAAATTTTGCTGTTTTTGGTTATTATCTTGAATATTATTATAGATAGAGATAAACTGTAAACAGCAATAATGTTCAGCAAAGTAAGATCTACAAATAAGTCAACATGACCAAAATGGTCAGTTGACCCGTTTAGGAGTTATTGTCCTTTATAGTCAATTTTTAACCATTTTTCGTTAAAGTAATCTTTTACAAAAATCTTCTCCTCTGAAACTACTGGGCCAAATTAATCCAAACTTGGCCACAATCATCTTTGGGGTATCTAGTTTAAAAAATGTGTGGCGTGACCTGGTCAACCAACCAAGATGGCCGCCACGGCTAAAAATAGAACAAAGGGGTAAAATGCAGTTTTTGGCTTATAACTCAAAACCAAAGCATTTTGAGGAAATCTGACGGGATAAAAATGTTTATCAGGTTAAGATCTATCTGCCCTGAAATTTTCAGATGAATCAGTCAATCGGTTGTTGGGTTGCTGCCCCTGAATTGGTAATTTTGAGGAAATTTTGCTGTTTTTGGTTATTATCTTGAATATTTTTATAGATAGAGATAAACTGTAAACAGCAATAATGTTCAGCAAAGTAAGATCTACAAATAAGTCAACATGACCAAAATGGTCAGTTGACCCGTTTAGGAGTTATTGCCCTTTATAGTCAATTTTAACCATTTTTCATAAATTAAATTAATCTTTTACAAAAATCTTCTCCTCTGAAACTACTGGGCCAAATTAATCCAAACTTGGCCACAATCATCTTTGGGGTATCTAGTTTAAAAAATGTGGCGTGACCTGGTCAACCAACCAAGATGGCCGCCACCGCTAAAAATAGAACATAGGGGTAAAATGCAGTTTTTGGCTTATAACTCAAAAACCAAAGCATTTTGAGGAAATCTGACATGGGATAAAAATGTTTATCAGGTCAAGATCTATCTGCCCTGAAATTTTCAGATGAATCGGTCAATCGGTTGTTGGGTTGCTGCCCCTGAATTGGTAATTTTGAGGAAATTTTGCTGTTTTTGGTTATTATCTTGAATATTATTATAGATAGAGATAAATTGTAAACAGCAATAATGTTCAGCAAAGTAAGATCTACAAATAAGTCAACATGACTAAAATGGTCAGTTGACCCCTTTAGGAGTTATTGCCCTTTATAGTCAATCTTTAACCATTTTTCATAAATCTAAGTAATCTTTTACAAAATCTCCACTGAAACTACTAGGCCACAATCATCTTTGGGGTATCTAGTTTGAAAAATGTGTCCGATGACCTGGCCATTCAACCAAGATGGCCGCCACGGCTAAAAATAGAACATAGGGGTAAAATGCAGTTTTTGGCTTATAACTATGAATTCAAAGCATCTAGAGCAAATCTGACAAGAAGTTAAATTGTTAATCAAGTCAATATCTATCTGCCCTGAATTTTTCAGATGAATTGGACAACTGGTTGTTGGGTTGCTGCCCTCCAATTGGTAATTTTTAAAGAAATTTTGCTGTTTTTGGTTATCTTGAATACTATTATAGATAGCGATAAACTGTAAACAGCAATAATGTTCAGCAAAGTAAGATCTACAAATAAGTCAACATGACCTAAATGGTCAATTGACCCCTTAAGGAGTTATTGCCCTTTATAGTCAATTTTTAACAATTTTCATTAATTTGGTAAATATATGTAAATTTTTACCAAATATAGTTCTCTGTTACTAATGGGCAAAGTTCATTATAGATATAATTGTAAGAAGCAAAATCGTTCAGTAAAGTAAGAACTTCAAACACATCACCATCACCAAAATACAATTTTGTCATGAATCCATTTGTGTCCTTTGTTTAATATGCACATAGACCAAGGTGAGCGACACAGGCTCTTTAGAGCCTCTAGTTGGTTATTATCTTGAATATTATTATAGATAGAGATAAACTGTAAACAGCAATAATGTTCAGCAAAGTAAGATTTACAAATAAGTCAACGTGACCGAAATGGTCAGTTGACCCCTTTAAGAGTTATTGCCCTTTTTAGTCCATTTTTAACCATTTTTCGTAAATCTTAGTTATCTTTTACAAAAATCTTCTCCTCTGAAACTACTGGGACAAATTAATCCAAACTTGGCCACAATCATCATTGGGATATCTAGTTTAAAAAATGTGTGGCGTGACCCGGCCAACCAACCAAGATGGCCGCCATGGCTAAAAATAGAAGATAGGGGTAAAATGCAGTTTTTGGCTTATAACTCAAAAACCAAAGCATTAAGAGCAAATCTGACATGGAGTAAAATTGTTCATCAGGTTTAGATCTATCTGCCCTGAAATTTTCAGATGAATCGAACAACCCGTTGTTGGGTTGCTGCCCCTGAATTGATAATTTTAAAGAAATTTTGCTGTTTTTGGTTATTATCTTGAATATTATTATAGATAGAGATAAACTGTAAACAGCAATAATGTTCAGCAAAGTAAGATCTACAAATAAGTCAACATGACCAAAATGGTCAGTTGACCACTTTAGGAGTTATTGCCCTTTATAATCAATTTTTAACCATTTTTTCGTAAATCTTAGTAATCTTTTAGAAAAATCTTCTTCTCTAAAACTACTGGGCCAAATTTAACCAAACTTGGCCATAATCATCATTGGGGTATCTAGTTTAAAAAATGTGTCCGGTGACCCGGCCAACCAACCAAGATGGCCGCCGTGGCTAAAAATAGAACATAGAGGTTAAATGCAGTTTTTGGCTTATAACTCAAAAACCAAAGCATTTAGAGCAAATCTGACATAGAGTAAAATTGTTCATCAGGTGAAGATCTATCTGCCCTGAAATTTTCAGATGAATCGGATAATTGGTTGTTAGGTTGCTGCCCCTGAATTGGTAATTTTTAGGAAATTTTGCTGTTTTTTTTGTTATCTTGAATATTATTATAGATAGAGATAAACTGTAAACAGCAATAATGTACAACAAAGTAAGAACTAAAAATAAGTCACTATGACCAAAATAGTCAATTGACCCCTTAAGGAGTTATTGCCCTTCATAGTCAATTTTTAACAATTTTCTTAAAATTTGAAGATTTTCAATAACATTTTCCACAGAAAGTACTGTTATAGATAGAGATAATTGTAAGCAGCAATAAGGATGATTAGTAAAGTAAGATCTACAAACACATCACCATCACCAAAACACAATTTTGTCATGAATCCATCTGTGTCTATTGTTTTATATTCACATAGACCAAGGTGAGCGACACAGGCTCTTTAGAGCCTCTAGTTACGTTTAGCGTTCAGGACCCAGGAGTTATTGTCCTTGATAGATTTAAAAATTGTTCTTTATGTAGTTTTGGTGCAATGAGGGCGACATCAAAAGATCGATGTAGGATAAAAAACTTAAATCAAATAGTTTGGGGGTGGGGGTCAACATTGCTGCAAGTTTTGTTAATTTAAAATCGATTTTACATATTTCCCTATTGGTCAATTAATTTTTCCCAAATTAAGTTAAGAGGGGGATGTGGGGGTCAGTGAAAAAACTATGTGAATTAAGTTTTTTATCCTTCATTGAACTTTTGATGTCATCCCTAATAGTATGAGAAAACCCATAGTGCATTGAACACAACATACTATAAATCATACCCATAACTGTTCAAGAAATTTACCAATAAAATATAAACTATGATATAGAAAATTACAAGATGTAAAATTGGAGTTATCTTCCTTTGATTTGTGAATAATTCTAAGTGAACCCAATCATAGTTATGTGAAATATTAAGTTCCAACTTCAAAATGAATGCAATCTCCACCTATAAGTGCTAACAAGCTTTTGATTTCTAAGTTCATGTAGGAAATACACAACTGGCCTTGTTGATTATTTACTATTTCAAACTGCCAACCACCTTGACATGCATGACCATAGCAGCTTTCTCTTGAAACAAAAAATTAACATAAAACTTTAAAAAATGTAATGATTTCAATACAACAATTTATCATAATTGTAATAGAGGTATACTGAAAAAAGACCGATGTCCCACATTCAATAATTAAACTTTCCTCCCTACATGCCCTACCCTCTCACAATCATTTTAATGGAATAGCCCTAATATTTTCATATCTTTTTTATGACAGCTACATTGCTGTGGAGGTGTGAGTTACACAGACTACAGCGAGTCTAACTGGATAAGTACAGTCTGTTCAAATGAACAAAACCCAGAAGTTTGTGACAAACATGGTAAAGGAAAAGTGCCACTGTCTTGCTGCAAGAATTCTTATTATTATGAAAATCAGGTGGAACATTATCAATATTGTTTAATGTATATTGAAGACCAATCTGGTGCTGTGCTGCCAAAACCTAATGCTGATATGTATCAGAAAGTAAGTGCCTATAATATAAAAAAGAAGATGTGGTATGATTGCCAATCTGACAACTCTCCACTAGAGACCAAATGACACAGACATTAACAACTATAGGTCAGGCCAAATTAAAAACAAATATGTGTGTTTCCTATTTCAATACCTACCTATATTTTAAGCATAGAAATGGCATACCTTAAAGTTTTTTTTGTTTTTTTTAGCAATTTTAAATGCCCACTGTTGTGACTGTTAAAATCAGAATTTTTCTCTTATAAACTAATCGAAAAAATAATTGTAAAATAAAAAAAAAGTTCTATTCCTACCTATCCTATTTTTTCAAAGATGTAATAGGAAACACACATTATTTTACTTAGCCTCACCTTATTAGAATGTGTGATCTGTTGTATTGAATTTGTTCTTTAAGAGACTGTTATTACTAGTACACATCAAAAGCCCATTTGTTTACATTCTTTCATCAGTCTTTCCCCCTCATACTTGCTCTGTGCTGTGACTGAAGTTATAACAATAAGTCTCGTAGTTAATGTCACTGTCTACGGGAAAATATTGGCGAATTAGTGTCTGGCAAGTCAATAATTCAATATCAGTACATCAGCATTTTTAACATCTGAATTGATATAAATAATATGTGGTATGACATGCAAAAGTGATAACTCTCGATCCATGTCACAATGTGAAAAAGTAAACTTTTGTAGGTTTAAGTATGGCCTTCAACTTGGAGCCTTTGCTCACACTGAACAGCAAGCTATTAAGAGCCCCAAATGACTAGTGTAAAACAATTCAAACAGGAAAACCAATGATCTTATCTATATAAAAAAATGAGAATCACATCAACAAATGACAATCACTGAACAACAGGCTCCTGGGGCTTGATGAGGGAAAAGTTGGACATATATGTCTTTTGGACAGCAAGCTGACTTCACCAATGCAGGGGAAAAAATTAACGGTCGCCCAGTCGCCAATGGCGACCAGAAATTGACCTGGGCGATCTTTTTACTCAGTTGTGGTAGCCCAGGTGGCGAATTGAAAACAAGTTCTTGACTGACTGAAATTCGCCATTTACCGTGACTCCAAGTACTGGCTACTTCACGGACAAAAATGTAAATTCAAAAAGAAAATCTTTTTAAAATGTATTGCATCAAAGTCGCGGTCGCGATAAACAAGGATGTCAAATCAGTGTTTACCTGTGACTAAATATAGTTCACGTTAATTCAGGTCACTGATTGGTCGTCTATTTAAAGTCGGAATGTATCGTATACTTGCAAGGATAACAAGAGAGGTGTTCCGATGGTCATTAACAATATAAAGCAATCACGGTTTTGGCTTCAAGAAAGCGAAGAAAGCCAGGGAAGATGACAATAGCATGTCATGAAGTAATATCAGTCAAATAAAAGAAAGTATGATATATATAATGCTGCTAAGAATCTGGAAAACAGTACCTTTTGTAGTTAAATTTTCAAAGCCCACGTGGTGTACAGAGAATGAAGGTCAAAAACGAAAGTAGAGTATTGTCGACCACAATAAATAACATTTATAGTTAAAAATGATTTATGTTTCTTACTAACTGAACAGTTTACAAAAAAAAAAGAAATTCAGAGAAGATATCAAGTTCATGACAACGCTTTCGGAATACATGAAATAGTCGCGAAAAAAGGGGGGGTTCATTTGTTTACAAATGTACGTAGTTTAATACGCAAAATGAATCGACCAAGATATTTAATAAATAAGATTATTATAGAAATAAAATTAAATATTTCATCTATCATCTACATGTATTCCAGAACAGAGAATTCTTTAGTTGTCTTTAAAAGATATGTAAAAAAATTCTTGTACACAGGGCATGAAGATTCCCATTTTGCAAATGATTTTTTTTTTAATGAAATTTGATTGAAGTCAGCAACAAAGATAATAAAAAAATAACTTTTTCCCAGGCATTTAAATCACCTCCAGGTATGCTCAGAATGCAGGATTTTGAGTCTGAAATTTCAAAATTTTCTTAGGGGGCATGCCCCCAAGCCCTACCTAGGAAGTTCAGCCCGCTTTGCGGGCTTCACCGGTGATAGTAAAATTATGTGGGCTACTGACTTTTTGTCTGGGCTAACTGATTTTCAAGTCTAGTAGCCCAGGTGGCTACTGGCCTTCATAAGTTAATTTTGACCCCTGCCAATGAGTAAATAAGTCTCCTAGAGGTCAATATATATACACATGGTCTTCCACAATAGAACTAGTCTATACTAAATACACTTAATCACCCTGAATCTAAACAATGTTTTTTTACAAATTAGCTGTTGTATTTTTTCAACATATATTTGACACATGGTCAATCTTTATTGACAAGAATTGACAGTTTTCCTGCCTTAGATCAGTGTTTCTTTTCATGCACTCTGGCTTCTGTTCAGAGTGTGTGGTCTAGTAAATGGCATGTATGATAGTGGTATAACATTAACATTTTCTTGTTTTGAATATGCATATTATTAATTTGCTGCTGGACATTAAGTGGACATTAAGCAGCCATCAACATCATTATCTATAGAACATGTAGAATCTGAAAACTATAAAATTATTTTTATATTTTTTTTTTTGTTAATTGATCATGTTAATTGTAACATTTATGAATTACTGTCCTTATTAAGCAAGTTTATATTTGCCAATTTTGTTTTCAGTTTGACATGTTTAAGGGTTTTTTTTAATTTCAGGGTTGTAGAGAGTCCATAGTACAGTTTTTAGAGGACACAGTGCTCTCAGTAATTGGAGTGGCATTGTCAATAACAGTACTTGTGGTAAGAATTGTGTAAACACTCTTGAACTTATTTGTGCTAACCTTTTCTCTCTAAATTTATGAGGTTGGAGGGATGGGGAATGGGTTGGATGAATCATACCCTTCATGTATTAACTATGCCCTTGCCATAGTAGAGGAGGCATTAAGTTTTACCCTTGTTCGTAGTATTCGTCCCCAAAATTGGTTTCTGTTACCTGACTTTAGTTTGCCTCAACCAAATGTTATGTAACTTATACACAATAAAATTGAGAATGGAAATGGGGACATTTGTCAAAGAGACAACAACCAAGCCATAACAGACAACAGCAGATGATCACCAACAGGTCTTCAATGCAGCGAAAAATTCCCACACCTGAAGGCGTCCTTCAGCTTGCCCCTAAACAAATAAATATACTAGTTCAGTGATAATGAACGCCATACTAAGCTCTGAATTGTACACAAGAAACTAGAATTATACCTCTAGTTAATGTAGAAAAGTAAACACATAACAATACGCACATTAAAATTCAGTTCAAGAGAAGTTCGAGTCTGATGTCAGAAGATGTAACCAATGAAAATAAACAAAATGACAATGCTTATTTCCACAAAAGACAGATTAAGTCTGAAATTGTGTGGGGTCACTTTTACCATTAATGAGTTGTGCTCTTTTATAAACATTGAATTTGTGGAATTTTTTGTTTCCGTTTTATAACTTTGATTTGCCACAACCAAATGCTATGAAACTTATACACAATGCTTATTACCACAAAGCATTTGGTACTATATACACATTCTTGGAGCTTTATGCATGTATATGTAAATATGTCAAGAAAATTTGGAGATCATGAAACTAAATCATGCAGTTGTGTGCAAAGGGCTCAATCTGAATTAAGTATCTGCCACAATAAGCTGGGCTGCAGTTCCACAATAGAGCTCGAAAATACTGGAAGTTTCTGAAAGTAAGCAAAATCATTTTTATAAACTGCAAAAAAAAAAATAAAAGAATAAAATTATACAATATCTGTTAACATAGAAGTAATTTTAAAATGATTTAACGTTTCACAGTGTTGATGCCCCCGCCATAGCGGAAGGGAGTATTAAGTTTTACCCTCTTTAGTCTGTTCATAGGTTCATACGTCCATACATCCCAAACATCCCAAAATTGGTTTCCGTTCTCTAACTTGAGTTTGCCTTCACCAAATGTTATTTTGAATTTGTATTTTTCAGGTCTTGCTGTTAGCCATTTGCTTAACATCAGCCCTTATCCACAAACTAAGAAGGCCACCATTGATGTCAAACCATGACGACGATGTTGTTTATGAGATGGCAAGAAGCCAAGAGAAGTCACCTTATCCAACCAGAGGCCCATATGCTAACTTGTACAATAGTTGAATTATTAGTGCGTCGCATTTAGTCACCATTTAATGACTATAAAAAAATCATGTTAGGTAATGGATTTGTGTAACCCTTATGTCAGAAGAATTCCCATTTAGATAGATCTGTTATGAATGTTTGAAGTATTATTGTAAACCAACTAGTTTTCACGAGTGATTTATTTCGTGTCTTTTGCGAATAGAAAAATAACACAATTATAAATCATTGTGAATATGTAAAACTTCATTTAGCTACATAAGTCAAGTTTGAAAACCACGAAATTTAATCTCTGCCAAATGGGCTAGTTAGCGCCTAACACGAAATAAAGTATGGATCCGTGAAAATAAGTTGGTTTACAGTTTTTGAGAAAGATAATAAAAAGTTTGTACATGTACAAGTATTGTTTAGAAATGAGATTGAGCGAAAGTGAATTTCAATACTGTTATTATCATTTTTATATTAGTAGAAGTAGATAAGTCATAAAATTTCACCATAACTTGAATTGGGTCCAACGTTTTTAAAATTCAGTGTATTTTAATTCATGGAAGTATGTTAAAAGCTAAACTTGTTTTCTGTAATTGTTCAACCCTATAATTATTCTGGTTTTCAGTAAAGTTATCATGTATACAATCAATTGTTAAGTACATGGGAATTTAAATTTTGAAAAAGAACAATATTAATTAAATTTAGTCTTTTTTTTTAAAGATGATACAGTACATATAATAAGGTTCAGACAATAAAAAGTTTTTGTTATTGTTGAGTTATTATATGTGTATGAGAAACAAGTCATTTCTTGTAATTTAGAACACTTTTATAGGAATTGTTGTTTTTAAAACCTTTGAATAAGGAAACTAAGAAATGTCTTCTAGAAAATTACCTGCAAAACAGTATTTAACGTAAAAAAAAAACATTAAAGACTATTTTTTGTGTACATTCTACAAGTAAAAAAACTCAATAACATTTTTTTCAATTTATTTATAGTTCTTACAAAAACTTACAAACCCATGAGATCGTCTTAAAATTTCAAAGAGCAAAATTTGAACGTTAGCTAAATTAATATGTATACAGTACTGCTATGAATCCAGAAGTCTTTGGGAATTCCTAAGAAATATTTGACAATCTACTGGTGCATGTAATAATTGGTGATAACAATAATGTGACAATCTAGCTTCTAGTCAATGATTGTGAGATTTAAAATAAATGGAGTTATTTCCCTTTTTTATACTTATATATTATCTCCCTTTTTGTATGAATGTTTGAAATAGTTTGATAGAAAAGTATAAAAATTTTCTAATTTTTTTTTTTTTTACTAATCTTTCTGAAATGTTTTTGATATATGACTTCATTTTGGAAGTTGATCATTGATATTGTTATATAAATTTTAATTAAAAATCTCTCTCCACAAGAGTTTGTATGGGATACCAGTCTAATAGTCACAACTAATTAAAATCCTTTCAGATTTGTCGTGCTGATGTTTTTTTTTCAACCAAAAGTTTTTTTGTAGTGTTGATTATTAAGTGAAATTATGTTTGGACCAATAAATAAAAATTGTATGGTGGACCAAATTTCTAGTGAACAATCCATGACCTTTGTAAATTCTGTTAATAGTGCTTTTCTATTTCTTTTAGTAACAGATTGCTTTATGCTGCTAAGTGTATTTATTTCAAATTTGATAGTCTGATATAGTTTTAAAGGAAGAAATATAGAAAAATAAATAAATCTTTCATTAAAATTCCTATGGTGGCCTTTTACAAGCCTTATTTTTTTTAAATTCACCATCTTTTTCAAATGGCTGTACAAAATTTGCCCTGCATACAAGTCCACATAGCTTTTCAGAATCTGTTTAATATCTGGTATACTATGTTATGTGCCTTTGTTCTGAATTTGCATGAAATATATGCCACTGGATGCTAAGCTAACAACAATCAGTCAATTAGGACATTGCTCGTTAGTTTTGCATCTGAAAAAGCATAGAAGTTAATAAATAAAGACTACCCACCTAAATATACCAAAAGATACTTATGAAAATACAGTCTCATGTACATTACTTTTCTGACACAAATAAAAATATGATACTGCACAGATCAATTGGCTAGAAGTTTAAAAAAATCTTAGCCCTCTCCAATTTGTTGACAGAAAAAATAAACCTTGAAGTAGAAGTGAACATGATTAAAGTTGTAATTATGACTCGCCAACATTTGTCACACATTTCTTATTTCTACTTTTTTGTACATTGTACAGTATGAATTGTATAGACACATTTAATTTTATGTCATTTAAAGATGACTCCGATTTTTGTGGGATTTCTGCTCAATTCTTTTCACTAAATTTTATTTCTTCAACAGATCTTAAATCAAACAGGGTTACTTACTTTTTCTTCTGTTTTTTTTTATCCCACCATTGAGGTGCTAAACCAAAAAATCATTTAAGCATAATTTTCAAATAGTATTTTGTCTCATTGCAAATAAATCATTCCAACATTTTTTTATATATTTTTATGTCATATTTGTTAGAGTTCATCTATTTTTGTTGTAAGAATGTTTTTGATAAAATAATTCAAATATAGGAATAAATAATTGCACTGAAACTTACACACCTTATAAAAAAGTACTGCTAATGCATATGAATGTATATGTTTAAGGAAACTAATTTTCCTGGATTATATAAAAAAAAGTTGCAATTTTGTAAAATCTTAAACATTTAAATTTGTGGTCTACCTTTTCCCATAAAATCCAGGAAATTGAAACCCCATAAATAATAATAAATCCACAGTATTGATATTCTCATTGTTTGTAAGTGTCTAATTTTTATACTATTAACCCTTCACAAACAAGTCTGACTGAGAAATGATTCTAATTCTATATTACTTTTTACCAGATTTTATCTATTAGTATTTCAGATTTGTTGATTACAAATTTTTTATATGCATAGTAATTGCTTTTGTTAAAAGCTATTTTAGCGTTTCATATATCATTAACAAATCTGATAGTTACCTTATGTTGGAAAATTTTGAAATGCATGTACATTATATCTGTACAGCAAAACTGCAAACTTGAACATTATAAAGAATTAGATTACAAATATTGTGAGTTATCTCCCATTATGGGTGAACAAATTTCAAGATTTTTTTTAAAGTCACACCAGCTGAATTTAAAGATCTTTTAGAAAATTCTTAACTGTAATTTGAAATTACAAAAATCTATTATTGCACACCTTATAAAGAAGAAATTAAAAAAAAAAGTGTGTTTATGAAGCTGATGCAATTTAAAAAAAAAGGATTTCTGAAGTAGAAGAACAATCTGCCCTCCCAAAGAAATCAGTGTATTTATGAGATTATAATTGTTGTTTGGAATAGTTTATTGATCATCTGCTTTTTTTCCCTTTTTTTCAAAAATATTTGAAAGACAAAGTTTTCAAATGTTGAAATAGATGTACAGGGATCAAATTACATGTGCAATCTGTTCACATATTCAATTTGCATATGTTTCATAATTGATATTATTGTATTTTATATTTGTTGAAAGATCTGTTGTATCGCCATAAAGATTATATGTTTACACCACACAAAATTGATGTAGTACACTGTTTACACATAAAAAGAAAGTATGGTATTTATCACTCATTTTGTGTATTGTCCTGTTTATACATCATAGTATGTTAGCTTTTCACTCATTTTGTGTATTGTGCTGTTTATACATCTAAGTATGTTAGCTTTTCACGTATTCTGTGTATTGTGTATATATGTTGTGTATTAACGGCTTTTCCATAACAAAGAATAATTTGTAGCAACAGGTTGACCAAAAGTATAATTTATTTTACAAGACATTTAAAATGTTACTCTTATTAAAAAATTGTTTCAAAAGAAGATAAAAACCACTTCAGCAATACATGTAGTTCACTATATGCTATGTTCATCATTTTTCAAAATTTCATGAAATAATTTTTTTTTTTATTTAGTTGGTTATTTGCAAGCAATAGGCATTATTCAATAAGAATTACCTAATGATTTATTAAGGACAGTGGAAATGGAATGTACAAGCAGCCTACAAGCCCTGATTCTTACAAAGTGGTATACAGAATAATTGTTTATACAGAAGGTTGTAACACATTTTTAAGTTTTGCCTGAGAAGCAAAAGTTGTTTAATTTACATTCAAATGATAGATTTAATTGATTTAAAAAAATATATAATATTTAAAAAAAAAGTTTGATAAGAGAAAGCCATTTTCTTATCACTGTCTCTGCTAAATAACATATAGAAAAAAATTTACATAGAAGTTATGAATAGTGAAAGTTCAGAAATTATTTTTGTGCATTTATTGTTGTAACTTCTTGACATGAATGGGACTTTACTTATTGTGATTTTGAAAAAATCTGAAAACAGGTATTTGTTTTATTTTTCATAGAGGGAGTTATTATTATCACGACCAACCAGCTGCATTATTCCCTTTTAATAATATAACCTCACAATAATTTCTGAATTTACAATAAATGAACAATAGTTGTCTTTTCTTGGTGTGTAGTGTTCAAGGTTGTAGTTTTAAAAACTTTAACATTTTGTAAGTGAGTGTAGTTCATGGCTGTGCCATACAAAATAATTTAGTGATATAAAAGATTTTTGTGGTATTTTGAATTCTACATTTTTACATTATTACTTTAACCATTGTGTTGTAATTGTATTAAGGGGGATGACACTCATTTGGGGAAGAAGGGGAGTGAAAAAAACAGGGGATGTGTGATAAAGGGGATTAAAACGTGAGAATGTTGGATACTGAGGGTTGGGGGACAATTTGAAGCTGGGAAAAAGGGTAGAAAGTTGGAAGTGAAAAAAAAACAACTTATATTTGGGATTTTGGAAATGAGCACCCCTTTTGTCATCCCCCCCTTGTATTTCATTTTTGTGATAATATGGATATTGTCTCAATGCTTAATTATTATTTTATAACTAACATTTCACCAATGATTAGAAAAACATGTAAGGGGTCATCCATAATTGTCAACCATTTTCCAAAGTGTACAAAACGTACACTTTTTCAGACCCCGCACCCTCCCTCAAAAAGTGTACATCAACCATATTCAGATTTCAAGACAAGAAGCAATCATTTTTATTAAAAAAAATATCCTGTCTATCATAGTTTAGTTTAATATAGAAATTTGCATTGAAAAAAAACTGAAACATTTCTGACTGTTTTATACAGTGATAAAAAAAAAAAGTGTACGGTAAAAATGTTGATTTTTTAACCCCCTCCCCCCAAGTGTATGTTTTGTACACTTTGGAAAATGGTTGACAATTATGGATGACCCCTAACTACACGAAACATTTCTGACTGTTTTATACAGTGATAAAAAAAAAAGTGTACGGTAAAAATGTTGATTTTTTAACCCCCTCCCCCCAAGTGTACGTTTTGTACACTTTGGAAAATGGTTGACAATTATGGATGACCCCTAACTACACATGTTAAACATTGTAAATTTACCATCATTCATATATATGTATACAGAATCACATGAAAGAATTGGAAAATCAGATATCTGTGTTAGCCTTAATTTTGTTTTGATACGTTTTATTAATAAACCATTATTATTAAATGATAATAAAAAAAAATGCTTCATGTGAATTTTAATAATCATCTTTATGGATTATTACAAATAAATATTTGTGTTTGTTATAAAACAAGTTATATTTCTTAGTCTAATCATCATGATTTTTTAAATATTTTATGTGCAATATTTGTTTGTATGTATATAGAAAAGCTTTATAAATGTTTTAGATTATATTGGTGCAAAAAAGGTATACACACTGAAAGGAAAATCCTTATTATTTTAACAATTTCATGAATAAATTTTTCTATATAATGAACAGTTTAATTTAAAAAACTGATACAATAAAAGACAACTCCTCTTATATATTTGTGTTCCATTTTCACTTATTAATATTTTTCATTTCATCTTTTAGAACTTCTGTTAAATTCATACAAATACAATTATTTTTGTAAAAAATGAAATGAGGTTTATTGGTCTTAAGAATATTTTATTTAGCAACAAGACATCTATTATCCATATGAAACCAAAATTATCTTTAATCTTTAAAAATATGTTTTAGATTATTTGATAACGTGTAAGGTAAGCATTTTTAAATGCTAGCACCAGAATCTTGCAATATTCTATACTTTATGTTTGGCTTCATACAAATACATAATATCATTTTATGATATATGATAATTATTAGGAATACTTATTGCTCAGCTGCAAAATCATGACTAATTTTTAAGAAGACTTTTTGAATTACAAAGACTTTTATATATACATTTAGCAGTATTTTATATCATTGCACATGCCATTTTTGCATAATTTCGAAATGTGTGGTAAATGTCTTTGAAAAGGGACTTTAAATCTTAATATTTGATATTTTAAGTCTATTTATTTCTTGTGAAATCCTAATAGTAAAGAAAAGATATTTCCAGAGCATAAGTAAATTTTCAGTTATATTTGTAAACATGATCAGAAGAATATTGTCTATACTTCATGAAGCAGATGTATAAAACTTTCTTATGACAGATATTGCAAGGGGTTCCAATTTCATGTCAAACCATGAAATTTGAAAAAGTCTGCAATTTGAAAGTTAAAATGAGTATAATTTTATGATTTATTGGAAATTACTGATGATTTTATAAAAGAAACTTTGTATTAAATATTTTGTGCAAATTTTTTAAATTTCAGTTTTCTGTGAAATTATCATTTTTCAAAATGATAATATTTGATTTATAGAATAACCTTTTTTTATACAATACAGGTTGTACATTAAACACATTAATCTTACATTGTAAGTCATTTATTTGTCTTGTCCATTCATATTTTGTTAATAGTTTTTTGATAGACTGTGTAGTTATTAGTTTTACAGAGAAACAAGATAAATAATTTTATATTATGTTGTCATAATCGTCATTAAAGAAAATTCTATTTAAACCTCATTGTTCTGTTATTTATCAGTAAAACACTTTGAAGTTATTAAAGTGGTTACTGTAATTGTTATTGTACCATTATATCTCTATGGCAAAAAGCAAACCATTAATTCAAAATTAGAGGTCTAGTTAATAGTTATCAAAGGTACCAGGATTATAATATAGTGCACCAGACACGCTTTTCGTCTACATAAAACTCAAATAACAAGAATGTGTCCTCAGTACACGAATGCCCCACTCGCACTATCATTTTCTATGTTCAGTGGACCGTGAAATTGGGGTAAAATCTCTAATTTGGCATTAAAATTAGAAAGATCATATCATAGGGAACATGTGTACCAAGTTTGAAGTCGATTGGACTTCAACTTCATCAAAAACTACCTCGACCAAAAACTTTAACCTGAAGCGGGACAGACGGACGAACGAACGAACGAACGAACGGACGCACAGACCAGAAAACATAATGCCCCTCTACTATCGTAGGTGGGGCATAAAAATAGGTGTAAAGCCAAACAAGTATAAAGTTGCAGAGCATTAAGGACCAAAATTCCAAAAAGTTTTGCCAAATACGGCTAAGGTAACCTATTCCTGGGATAAGAAAATCCTTAGTTTTTCGAAAAATTCAAAGTTTTGTAACATGAAATTTATAAAAATGACCATATAATTGATATTCATGCCAACACCGAAGTGCGAACTACTGGGCTGGTGATACCCTCTGGGACAGTGACTTGTTTAACTTTCTTTCTTAAATATTCTTAATATTACTACTGATTAACTGTAGATACATTATTATTCGTGCGGTAGCTGTGTTCGAACTGGATGTTAAATAGTTAGGGAAGCCAGTTTTGTGTCGAAGGTCCAGGTTCTCTGTTCATAATAAATATAGAAAAGAAGATGTAGTATGACTGCCGATGAGACAACTCACCAGCAATGTCCATTATTTAAGAATATAACTTTTGTTTTAACATCTTTACACTGGATGCTTAGATTAACTCATCTTTTATACCAGGATCCAATTGTGTATTTGCGCCAGACGCGCGTTTCATCTATAAAAGACTCATCAGTGACGCTCGAAAAAAAGGCGAACATCATTAATTAACCATAGAAGAGTGTGCTATTAAGAAGATTTACTCTTTTTTTCCCATTAAGTCAAGAGGGTTCGCAGCTGAGTTACAGTTTATTTTTATAACACAAAATACAAAAGTTTAACTCAAAGCTAATCAGACCAAAAGTATACGTTATCCAAAGTCGTGATAAATAAATGGTATACACTTTATTAACATCAGAAATACCCAAATGCATGAAAGGTATATATTTTTAACAATAACATTTGATTAACTTGAATATTTGTGTTGTGTTGCCAGATTAAAGAAAATATAACATCTATGCATGCAATATTGAAAATTGTGTGTATCTGTCTTTTCATATATAGCCCAGTTCAATACAAAGAAAAAACAACAAATTTAAAATCTATTTCTATTTCTTAGTATTTGTCGACAAAACGTGTTGTGAAAGTATATGTTCAACGACACAACTTCATATCTTTTCCCGTACTTTAATTTTCTAATTGATTAAGTTGAAGTTAGAAAATATAAATAAGACAGCAAATTAATCTATTTGAAAGCTAGAAGAACTGTTTTGATTTCATCGAAGGAAAAAGTATGGCTTCAAACTCAAGATGTAAATTATCGAATCAGGTACTACAAACTATGCATTTTCTAATTATATAACGATGTTTTTTTTGTTCAAATGTAGCGCGAATGAGAAATTATATCAACATACGATTGTAACGTTTTTCTGATTGCCTATGTTCTCATGTAGGAATGAAATGACTGAATACTTATTTTTTTTTGGCTTATAATAAAGGTTTAACATGTAAGTATGAACAAAATGAGAGACACAATGTTTTGTCAACCCCCATATCCCATGTATAGGAATCATGAAACTCATTTGCAACACAATCCTTTGGTCGTTGGAGAACGAAAAATCTGTCAATTCTTACAAGAAATTAGAATGCCATTTTAGTGTAATGACAATGTGAATGTCTATACACATTTTAACGAGCAAACAAAAACCAACCTGACATTTAGTGAATTGTCCTTATATGGACTGGTGTATAAAATTGATGGGAATTTATCTTGAGCATGTTACATGATGAAGGGATAATATATATATGTGGTTCATGTTACATTACTTTAACAATGATTGATTATGGACTTTCCGTTTTGAATTTCCCTCGGACTTCAATATTTTTGTGATTTTACTTTTAAAGCATGACAATAGAAATATCCCTGCAAAAGTGATAAAAAATCGATGTTAGATGGATTGGCATAACTTTCCAACATGGTCTTTCATTCAGAAAACACAGTAAGTTTGCTATCAATATTGGCTCTTTTGTTATAATCAACATTTACACATTGACAATTAAGGAACGTATCTAATATCCTAGCCCTCAAAATTGAAAGGAGTCTTATTTTTAAATAATACTTTATTTGGCTTTATATAGTTTTTAAATCATGTTCTTGATTTTGCTATTGATTTTTTGACTACTTGATTGTCTTATTTTATTATGTTTTTGCGTTTGATTCTTAAAGAAAATTGGGAAGGTATGTAGGTAGGTATGTTTGGGTTTTTCTACTATTTAAACACAATTATTTGAATATGATTATGAATTTTGCACATATATAAACATATAATGGTTAAGTAAACAAAAACTTGTTCCGCGTTTAATGAAAAAACATTGGGACATTAATTACGTCAATATGTTTAGATTAAAGTATGTTCGTATGTTTGTTTATACGATTACCTGAGATTATAAATTCCTAAACTGGTCAAAAGAAGTCACGAGTCTAGCCTCATTAGGAATGGAGTTCCATACTTGTGCTGCCTCAAATCTAAAGGATCTTTTACCATAACTTGTGGTTCTAGATCTATGTACCTCAGCAGTATTCACATACCTGAAATTACATGAATTGTTTTTTATTACAACTTATCTTGAAAAAATAAAGGACATTATTTATTAATTATTTTAAAGGTCTCCAAGGCAATTGAGCGCATTATACAAGTTTTAAATGATAGGAGGTTTGAAATCTGCATGAGTGTTTCGTATGAGCTCTGATGGTCTTCATAAATAAAGCGAAGCGTTCGTTCTTGTATTTTTTCTATTTTTCTGGTATTTTGGTCCCCACAGAAATGCCAAGTCAAAGGGCAGTAACTAATGTTAGACATATTAAAAGAGTAATAAATGGTGAGTTTACTCAGTTTGTTAAGATGTTTCCCAATTCTTTTCAAAAATTTTTATTGCCATGCAGCCTTTTTACAAATATTTGAAATATGTAAGTTGAAGTTAAATTTAAAATCAATTTTAACTCCAAGTAGTTTAACCTCATCCTCACATGATATAGAAATACCATTAAAATCAAACACAATCTTTTTATCATGTGTTTTTTTGCCAAGAGAGATTGCTTGAAATTTCTCTGGGTTTGCCTGCATTTTATTGGAAGAAAACCACTGTATTAAATAATTGCTGTCTTCCTCAAGAGCAGAAATTACATCTTATAAGGAATTTCCAGACTTTGACAAAGTATTGTCATCAGCATAATTATATAAAGAACAATTTAAAAAAAAGAACAAATCATTTATAAAAATATAAATAGGATGGGTCCAAGGATGAAACCTTGTGGTAACCCTTTAAATATGTCAATAATCCCACTTAAATTTGGGTTTACTTTCACACACTGTTTTTCTCTTTGTTGAATAACTATATAACATATCAAGTGAGGATTTGGAAAGACCATAAGCTTTTAGTTTCAGTAGCAGTAAGTCATGGGGGAGACAGTCAAATGCTTTTGACAAGTCCATAAGGATAGCTGCAAGGTATTTATTTTGATCTAAGGCTAATTTCCAATCTGCAATCACTCTTAATAAAGTTGACTGATATCCAAAACTTTGATCTAGAAGCTGCCAAAAATGGACTGAATATTTTATCAAAGTACTGTACTAATTGTACTTCTTTGGCATTTTCAAAAAAATTAGAAATAGCCGGTAATACACTTACCGGTCTATAATTTCCCTTTTCTAATACACTATTCCTTTTGTGAATAGGTGCAACTTGAGCTTCCTTAAGACTGCCAGGGAAGGTCGATGATGATAATGATAAATTAACAATATCTGTAAGGGGTTTAACAATAGCAGGTTTAGCAAAATGCAGTAATTTAGGTGAGATACCATCTTTACCAGTGGCTTTTTTAACATTAATTTTACGTACTAGTATACGTTTCTCAACAAAATCTTGATCAATAGGGGAAAATGTAAAATTGTTTTGATCAAGATCTGGAATATTATCTATAATGGCCAAAATACTCGGGTGATCATCATCAACCTTTAATTGACTGCTTCCTATATTCTTTGCAACATTTACAAAATAGTCATTAAATATCTCACACACCTCCTCCTGTTTTGTAATTAAAACATTATTTTCAGAAAGGACAGTTTCCTTTTGGTGTACATTTTCCTTATTTGTAAGAAAAGGTTTCACTGTTGGCCAGAAATCTTTTGATTTCGGGCCTCCAGCACACCTCTCTACAAAATATTGGTTAATGGATTTATTTTTTAGTTTTGTAACATAGTTGCGTTGGCGCCTATATGTCTCCCAGTTCTTAATACCACTGAATTTTTAAAATTTATTATACAACATTTTTTTCTAATAAATGGCACTTTTGGAAAAAAAATCCTTAAAAGGTGCATGTTTGTCAGCTACCTCAATGAAACTTTTACTAAAATTATCATATGCTGCATTTACATTATCAAATTCAGATATATCAAAATGCTGATTTTCTAAATCATTTAAAAAATTTGAAGCATAAAAATTCTTAAAGCTTCTGCATATCTTCTTTTTTGGTAAAATTTTAGGTAAATCACAATTTAACTGCACAGATATAAAGATGTGCACATCACTTATTCCAGTGCCAAAATTACATATCTTTTTAAAATCAGTCATGATTCATTAAAATCAAATCTAAAAGGGTTGCTTTAGCATTTTTGTAAAACATGTAGCTTTCTTAATGATCTTCTTTAAATTAAAAATATTACAGATTTCTCTTGTCATTGCACTCTTACCACAGTTAAGCATGTTATAATTAAAATGACCAATAAAAATATAGTTGTCATATTTTGATAGAATTTTATCTATAGTTTTGGTACAGTCTGTACTGAAATGGTCATCTGACATACTAGGAGGTTTAGATATCCCACAAAAGAACCATTTTTTTTACCAATTGCTGCCTCTATACCAATGGATTCAACATATTAGAATTCTAGTTGAATTTTTCTATCAGCTGCAAGATCAGATCTTACATATGCAATGAGACCTCCACCATGTGGATTTCTATCAGCACGCCACATTGTAAAATAATCGACCCAAAATTGAGCATTGGGGAAACTGGAAAGATTCATCAATTTTTGTTTCTGATAAAAAGAGAATGTCTACTAGATTTCGGTGTAGCAAGTCTTTAATGGATTTAAATTTATAGCGAATGCTATTGATATTCAAATTCCCACTCATTAAATTACTGGTGTTACTGCTTCGAACTTTTTTAAGCTCATCAAATACATCTTCGTGCATGTTGTTATTTACACATGATTTCCCAATGTTTACATCTGTCAAACTGGAAATGGTGGTTGAATGACATGGGAGATAACTCAAATAAGCTGTTTCCTCGTTGATTGATCTCTCGATAAATGAATTTGTAAAAGATGGTAATGTACATGATTTACAGAACCAGCTCTCTCTTATTTTATTGGATAGTTCATCATATTCGTGTATATACATAATAATTACTTCACGGTTCAGCTAGCAAGCAAGCTAACGAAAGATATAACCTGTGTCTTGATCTACACACTCAATGCAATCGGCTGTAACCACAAAGTGATTGTAAATTGTTACAGCTAATTTTCTATTGCATGTAGAGCAAGACTTTGGTTAAGCCTCGGTCACACCTTACCGGATAGCACGAACGGACGCCTAACGGATTAAAATAAAAGTTGTCCGTTGACAAAATTGTTATCCGTTTGGAGTCCGTTGATGGACTGACCGAATAAAACGGACGTGTAACGAATGCATAACGGACACACACCGGATATGCAACGTACGAGAAACGGAAACGTACCGGACAGAACGGATGTCTAACGTACATCCAACGGACGAGTACCGCATAAAACGGACACCTAACGGAAGCGTACCAAATAAAACGGATGAACAAGATATATACTAGTATACGGAAAAATTAAAGGCGACTATTATAATACATGTAAATCGCATAAATATTCAAAATGTTTCTGTGTAACTGGTTTTGGTTTATTATTCAAAATGCTGCCAAAGGGCAGTGTCTGGACTAAATAAGAGCTGCTTGATTGTGAAGACGTGCCTTTACTCTAAGATCGATTATGAATAATAAGAATTCATGAACCCTAAGAAATCTGACATACCAATAATTGGTTTTCTGACGCGAAATTTTCAATTGGCATTTATCCATATCAGATCATCCGTTTTATCCGTTATACGTCCGGTAGAAGTCCGTTTCTCATTCGTTCGACATCCGTTTTATCCGTTAAACGTCCGGTAGAAGTCCGTTGGTGAATTTATCTTCCAGACCTCCAACGGATGTATGACGGACACGTAACGGATACAAATCGGAAACGAAACGGACAATTACCGTACAAAACGGACGCCTAACGGACGTTCAACGGAAATTGTATCCGTTGGAAGTCCGTTCAAAGTTTTGAACATCCTCAAAATTTTCCACCGGACAGAACGGACGTCGACGGAGAAAACGTACGCTTAATGGACATTCAACGGATATGGATGGACGTCTAACGGACATGAACGGATTGAAAAAAAGTTATCCGTTAGGCGTCCGTTCGAGCTATCCGGTAAGGTGTGACCGAGGCTTTAGTTTGCTTGCTTAGTTTGAATATTGTACAATTTTATTGGGATAATGTAAAATAAAATTTAATTATAATATAGTTTTCACAAAAAAAATTGATTAAACATTACATGGAAATCCGAAGATAAAAATCTATATGTAGGTCATTCTCAAGTTTTATAATTTTTATATGGTTCAATAGTTTTTAATGCAGCACCTATCACATATCACATAAATAATCATATATCGTGTTTTTTCAAGACGAATTATATAGGCTGCATTTGTTCTAATCAACATTTTGAAAACGTTGTGTGGCGTTTGTTGATGTTTGCTGAACGCTACAAACGTAGAAACAAATACATCGTTTAATAAGTCCTTACTGACCCTGTTTAAACTTTCAGTAATCCATGCATATGTTGTTGGTAAACAGATGTTTTATAAGCGTAGAAAAAATACATCGTTTAATCAGGTTGAAGTTAGAAACAAATGTAAAGTTTGTACTAACAAACGACGAACGACAAACTGTAATTTTAGCGAGTGCATACTAGTTGTCTTCGACTTTATACTTGTTTGGCTTTATAAATATTTTGATATGAGCGTCATTGAAGAGTCTTATGTAGACGAAACGCGCGTCTGGCGTACTAAATTGTAATCCTGGTACCTTTGATAACTATTGTCAAAGTTTTTGTAAACTTCTCAAATGTACTTATCTTAAAAACAAAGGATCAAAACATGTGCACGCTTAGCCGTTTGCATCGTTTGTGTTAGAAAGAAATTAGCTCAAAGATGTATATATGCCTCAGGTAAATGCATGTATTTTAATACATTCTGGTAAGGTTTTTATTAGGCCTTTTCCTCAGGCTTTTTTTCGACCTGCAACTGACAAATCTCAAGTATTAGCAAAGTTATTGAAAAAAGAATTACTCCAATGGGATTGATGGCATACGTGAAACGTAAACACATTTTATAATACAACACAAAAATGATAAAATGAGCATAAAATTAGGAAGAGATGAGGCAAATATCTTCATTCACGGCATATTGCTCAGTCGCGTATGTAATGATTTTGATACGATATTCCAATTATCAAGAGATGTTGTTGGATATTTTTATAAGGTAGGCGTATTCAAGACTTCGACTTTTCGAGAGGGAGCTTGGTATTAACAATTTTAATATATATAATTTATCATAGATCAAATTTAAAACCATTATAACTTGGTTTACTGAATTAACCGTGTAATATATGAAAAATTATAAACAATAAAAAAGAAAAAAGAATTACAACGTCGAACATATTTAACAATCATTAAATACTGGATTCAAACAGGAGCACTCGTACAAAAAGTCCGATGCAATCAATAGTAATAAATGCGTTATAAAATTAAAATAGATATATCAATATTAGGATAGCACATAAATCGGAGATACAAATAAAAAGGTAACAATAATATACTCACACAATAGACATGCAGGGAGAGTAAAGATACACCAAAATTACAATTAAAGTAATTACCCGGGAAAAGTATTTCTAAAAAGGGGGTTCCAACACATGCAACTCTTGTAAAAGGGGAGTCCAACCATTTGTCCCCCATACAAAAAGAAAATCAAAAATTACAAATGAAACAACTTGTATATCACATTATTTAGAACATGTTTGGAGACGGTCCAGTTATACAATAATGTTTTGACAGTGATCGAACAGTAAGCTGCAGATGCACGATTTGATACTTTTCTAACCAGGAACTTTCAGATTAAGAAATATATAAAAAAAAAACATTGATTGCAGGAGTTATTTGTTATATTAACTGTTCCATATCCATGAAAACATGTTTGAGACAGTGTAACATTTCCAGCACGAGTGATCACGAGACAACAACTGTACAAACACTTTCATTCGACAAAACCTAGGGCTGCTAATAATTGAATTTGTAGAAATGAATGAATTTACAAAAATGAAAGTAAAATACAAAACATATTTTTTTAAGTAGATTAACACACACTTTTTTTTTTACAATAACGCCATTCAACTAAGTAACACACTTCTTAATAATAAACAACCAATAATAATAAAAAAAAAAAAAAAAAGCCAAAATCAGCATCTTTAAATCTGAGGACTGTACTAGTAATAATTCTTGATTCTGTCCTTAATTTTCTTTGTTTCCTTTTAATAATCATTCTACTGCTAATCTGAAAACTGTTTTGGCGCCTTTAATCAATCTACTGCTACTGTGAACACTGTTTAACTTTTGGCGCTAAAGCTCTTTCTTATATTGCTTCTTTTGTTTAAATATTGACGTTTTGATGAAATAATAAGTTATCTAACCGGCTTTACAAATTTTCCCAAAATTTTACATTTAACGATTGTTGACCTTTTTTTCTTATAGAAGTCGGCATGCGACTAATTGAGCTCATGCAAAATTATATAATTTATATATAAAAAAAAACATACTAGTATCAAAATCAGAAATTAAAACTACTTTAACAATTATTGGATTCAATGTTATTAGAAGCTTATCATATAATCTAAAAGTCCAATGTGTTCGGTGGAATAAAAGGTTTGACTGCAATCTTCCTTGCACGTTGTGTTGTTTTGGATGTATCTTTATTCGAACTGGTTCCACTGGTTTTTGAAGTTTGTTGCAAATTTGCCCGACTCCTGTCGCTCATAGGTTTTCCGTTTTCATGGTCATCTACTCCACGTTTTCGTCTCTTTGCAGCATACATCAAACAACATGTCAATAGAGCTAACAGCAGAATTGAAACCCCGACAAGAATCCACCATGGCCAGTATAAGTCACGTATGCTATTCCATATTTCAGACTTAGATGATTTCGATGTCATCATGTCTACAATAGAAAGAAAAAGGTCTAGACTATAGTCAAATAAATTAGTCGAATAGCTTTAACAAAAAAAAAAAAAAAAAGAAACTGACTATAGATAAATACATTGTAATTCTTCAATGAAACTAGAGGCTCTAAAGAGCCTGTGTCGCTCACCTTGGTCTTTGTGAATATCAAACAAAGGACACAGATGGATTCATGACGAAAATGGGTTTTGGTGATGGTGATGTGTTTGTAGATCTCACTTTACTGAACGTTCTTGCTGCTTACAATTATCTCTTTCTATAATAAACTTGGCCCAGTAGTTACAGTGTCAGTGGAAAAAGTTAATAAAAAAATTACAAATTTTATGAAAACTGTTAAAAATTGACTATGAAGAGCAATAACTCCTTAGGGGGTCAATTGACCATTTTGATCATGTTGACTTATTTGTAAATCTTACTTTGCTATACATTATTGTTGTTAACAGTTTATCTCTATCTATAATAATATTCAAGATAATAACAAAAAACAGCAAAATTTCCTTAAAATTACCATTTCAGGGACAGCAACCTACCAACGGATTTTTCGATTCATCTGAAAATTTCAGGGAAGATAGATCTTGGCCTGATAAACAATTATACTCCATTTCAGATTTGCTCTAAATGCTTTGGTTTTTGAGATATAACCCAAAACCTGCAATTGACCCCTATGTTCTATTGTTAGCCATGGCGACCATCTTGGTTGGTTGGCCGGTTTACCGGACACATTTTAAAACTAGATACCCCAATGATGATTGTGGCCAAGTTTGGTTTAATTTAGCCCAGTAGTTTCAGAGGAGAAGATTTTTGTAAAAGTTAACGACGACGGAGGACGACGACGACGGACGCAAAGTGATAAGAAAAACTCACACTGCCCCTCGTGAGCTAAAAAAAACCCCCAACTTTACTGTAAATACTTCAGATGTACGTAGAATACCAAAAACAATTATTCGTCGAAGAATGACAAACAACAACTTGACCAAAATAAAACGATAAAAACATGTGTATCGATAAATATTCTGATTCCAATTCTATGTCATCATGACGTCATAACCATTTTCACTTGACATTTTGTCCAACAGAATAAAAGTTCTACTTATTGTTTACCCGATAAATGTAAGGAACACAATGAATATAAATATTCTACGTATACACTGAGTCATATATATTTCTTTTTTGTGTTAATAGGCAATTGTAGCACATTTTCTTGTACTAATAAAATTGTATATTTGAATAAACAAGAATATATTTGTCCTAAGTACACGTATGTTTCATCCGCATTATAATTTTTTTTATGTTCAGTGGACCCTGGAAAAGGGGTAAAATCTCTAATTTGACATTACAATTAGAAAAATCCTATCATAGGGATCATGTGTACTAAGTTTTAAGTTCATCAAAAACTACCTTGATCAAAAACTTTAACCAAACACTTTAACCTGAAGCGAGAAGGACGAACGAACGAACGGACGTACTAACGAACGGACGAACGGATGAACGACCGAACGGACGCACAGACCAAATGGGGCATAAAAAAGACTTACAAAAAAGGTATTTAATTAAGTTTTGGTACTTTTGAATTTATATCGTGTACGATAAAATGAACATAATTTGTTGACCTCATTGGCGGATCCAAAGGGGGGGGGGTCCGGGGGTTGGAACCCCCCTTTTTTGGCCGATCAATGCATTTGAATGGGAACATATAGTTGAAACCCCCCTTTTTTAAATGGCTGGATCCGCCACTGGACCTACTAACATACATCTCTCGGATACATGCAATTTGAATAAATAAAAAAAGTATAATGTTCTTAAAATGAATAAAAGTTTTTTTTCTGAAAATATCTCTTACTCTAGGCGAATTCTTGCTTTAAAAAAGGAACTTGTAATAGAATGCATATTTACTATTTGAGGTATTAGTTGATCCAATCGTTGCTACACTTTGTTCAGTTGTTGATGAAGTTGTCAGATCAGTTGTTGAAGTTGTCGGATCAGTTGTGGAAGTTGTCGGATCAGTTGTTGAAGTTGTCGGAACAGTTTTTGTAGTTGTCGGAACAGTAGTAGTTGTTTCTTTAGATGTCAGTTTGGTATTTGTCTGTTCGGTAGTTGTCAGTTCAGAAGTTATTTTAACAGTAGTTGTTGGTTTGGTAGTTCTCAGTTTGGTAGTTGTCACTTCAGTAGTTGTCGGTTCGGTAATTGTCTGTTCGGTAGTTGTCAGTTCAGAAGTTATTTTTACAGTAGTTGCTGGTTTGGTAGTTGTCAGATCGATAGTTGTCAATTCGGTAGTTGTCGGTTCAGTAGTTGTTAGTTCGATTGTTGTCGGTTGGGTAGTTCTTGCTTCGGTAGTTGTCTGTTCGATAGTTGTCTGTTCTGTTGTAGTCGGTTCGGAAGTTGTTAGTTTTGTAGTTGTCTGTTCGGTAGTTGTCAATTCTGCAGCTGTTGTTGCAGTAGTTGTTTGTTCGATAGTTGTCGGCTCGGTTGTTGTCGGTTCAGTAGTTGTATGTTCGGTAGTTGTCTGTACTGTTGTAGTCGGTTCAATAGTTGTCGTTTGTGTAGTTGTTAGTTCTGTAGTTGTCTGCTCGGTAGTTGTTTGTTCTGCTGTTGTCGGTTCTGTTGTAGTCGGTTCGGTCGATGTTGTAATTGCTGATTCGGTAGTTACTATCGTGGAATCAGCTTGTGTTGTTTTCCCTATTGTTGCTGTTAAAAAAACAAATTGTGATTGTTTAGTAATACAACATGAAATTTTATGCACTTGTAAATTAGATTGTTTAAGTAAAAGTAAATGAATAAAATTGTCCTCTATTCTTTGTTTTGTTTAAGATATTCTTTTATATCTTTATATCATGAACGATGGTATGGAAAATTGATAAATTAATGATACAAATGAATGTTCCTAGAAATCATGTTGAAAAATGTAAATGGGGCTAAAATTAGAACTCATTATAAAAAAGAATTGGTTCTAATTGCAAAGTTTTGAGAATTGCTAAAAATGTGAATATAGCAAAGTAAGCACTATCTTACCTGTATAGGGAGGAGTAAACACCATCCTCACAAATTTCTCGTTTCCGTCATCGAACATGAACTCGTTATCAACCTTCGCAATACACAGAGCAGGGTACCAGTCGCCCTGACTCATTGACAGGTAAATAGAAATTGTAATGACGCCATTGTTATCAACTTTATATCTCTAAAAAAAATAAATATATACAATGATATTTATTTTTTAAATGTAGGTTATTAATCCTATTGATGTCCGCGTAATTGTATTAAAATGTACATGTATTAAAAAAAGAGACAACAAATGCTATAAAATAGACATTTAAGTTTTGTACACGTTATTGAAAATGTATTGGGAAGGATTGTGCCTGATGTTCATATGATGAAATCATAATCTTTCAGTCAGTTTAATTGAAATCTGGAGCTGGCATGTCAGTTAACTGCTAGTAGTCTGTTGTTATTTATGTATTATTGTCATTTTGTTTATTTTCTTTGGTTACATCTTCTGACATCAGACTCGGACTTCTCTTGAACTGAATTTTAATGTGCGTATTGTTATGCGTTTACTTTTCTACATTGGCTAGAGGTATAGGGGGAGGGTTGAGATCTCACAAACATGTTTAACCCCACCGCATTTTTGCGCCTGTCCCAAGTCAGGAGCCTCTGGCCTTTGTTAGTCTTGTATTATTTTAATTTTAGTTCTTGTGTACAATTTGGAAATTAGTATGGCGTTAATTATCACTGAACTAGTATATATTTGTTTAGGGGCCAGTTGAAGGACGCCTCCGGGTGCGGGAATTTCTCGCTACATTGAAGACCTGTTGGTGACCTCCTGCTGTTGTTTTTTTCTATGGTCGGGTTGTTGTCTCTTTGGCACATTTCCCATTTCCATTCTCAATTTCATTTTATACTTATATTATATATAACGGTTGGCGTCGTACCCCACAATATGGCCACTTTGCTTCATCATACATCTCGATAACTATAAAATCACCAAAAGAAGGTGTGTCCTTTTTATCTGCTGGCCAACTACCAAGGCATGAGAATGGCCCATAATAAGGAGCAGCTGAAAAACATAAGCTACTTATGGTTATATATGTAACTTTAACGCGGTAAGGTTAAACTAAGCACGAGAAATTGAAGGGGTCGTAATTCTGTAACACTGAATATATATGATTAAAAAATTAACATGTTAGATTTATACTAAAAAATCATTCAAATTATCGTTAAATGTGAATATAACACATAAGTTGATCCTCATTTTGACTTTTGCACAAATCGACCGGAATATAAGTACTTTATCTTCAGTTTCCCCTAGTCTGTCAACACTGAGGCGTTGAGTTCCAGACTCGCACGTTCGACTTCCATCTTAAAATATTTCGATTCCAATTTTTCAGTTGGTAGGTCAGTGGTTCTCTTCTGGTATTCAGGCTTTTCATATGATAAAGACAAGAAAGCTGAAAGTGGCGTTAAACACCAATGTTCAATCAATTATGATAGAGTAGTCATCTCGTGACTATATGTAAACAAAAATTATACAATTAATAGATGTTTCTGCTAGAGAATTAAACTGAGATTACATCCTAACTCCTTTGTTCTAACAGGGGTGATCTGAGTCGGATCATATCTACCAGATCACCCCAGCTTGAGTGAGCCACATGTGAGCCGGAGACCAAAGGGTGATCTGACACTGACACACCAAGTCCAAATGGGATAACGATTTTAAATCCCAGCTGTTTTAGATAAGACAAAAAAACGTTTACATGCAATTCATAAAATATAGTTTAGAACGCCACACAACCATCATAATATACTTTATGTATTACTATATAAAGTACATGTATACCCTTTATGATTCCAAAACACGGTGGTTAGATATCAAATCATATCAACACACCCAACTCAGGTCTATAGGCCCACACTAGATCGCCACTCAATACAGATATCGCCCTCTCTTGTTTACTGACTCGCCCCACTTTTGAAAATGTGTAAAATCAAATTAAACAATTAGTCTGGCAACTCACTTATTTACGAAAGGGGTATAAACCCAACTGAATAAAGGTATGCCAACTCGCCCCACATGTAAAAAAATATTGTTTCCTTTAAGTTTGTTTAATTTCGGACAGTTGGTATCCAGTCGTCCTGGTGTAGTAGTATGTGTTTTGGGTTTAATAAAGATAAAAAATGGTGTCGTGGGTTGATATGTCAAAGATCTTGAGTACGAATCCCAGCATAAACACTGGACTTTTTTACGTAAATTTTGAAAGATAGTCTTTTCCGTATAAATAATTATAAGCGCTATAGTGTATTTGGCATTCCAGCCAAAATGTCACAGAAAAAAGGAAAGCTTGAAAAACAAAGAAACTCAAGCTGGGGTGATCTGGTAGGGGTAATTCGACTCAGATCACCCTTTCCTTACGTCGTATCACCTTCCCTGTCATGAATGTGACCCACCGAATTAGACTATTTATCGGATTTGTTATCTCATAAGCAACACGACGGGTGCCACATGTGGAGTAGGATCTGCTTACCCTTCCGGAGCACATGAGATCACCCCTAGTTTTTGGTGGGGTTCATGTTGTTATGTCTTTAGTTTTCTATGTCGTGTCATGTGTACTATTGTTTGTCTTTTTGTCCCTTTCATTTTTAGCCATGGCGTTGTCTGTTTAATTTCGATTTATGAGTTTGATTGTCCCTCTGGTATCTTTCGTCCCTCTTTTTGAACAAAGGAGCTGGGATGTTACATTCAGGGGAACATTGATTGAATAGTTACCTGATGTTATATTCAGGGGAACATTGATGAAATAGTTACCTAATGATTCATCCAGGGAAACATTGATGGAATAGTTACCTGATGTTACATTCAGAGGAACATTGATGGAATAGTTACCTGATGTTACATTCAGGGGAACATTGATGGAATAGTTACCTGATGTTACATCCAGGGGAACATTGATGGAATAGTTACCAGATGTTACAGTCAGAGGAACATTGATGGAATAGTTACCTGATGTTATATTCAAAGGATCATAACAACTCTTCAAACCGATGACTTCATCCTGAATATAGGCTTGAGAATTTTGACCAGCACAGTAGTCAGGGTTTCCTTTATCACTGAAGATGAAGTCATAGGTAATGAAATCAAACGGGCAGTTTGAATACTGAAAGTTGTCTAGAAAAGAAAATGAAAATATCATAGTGATTTTTAAGTTATTTTTTTTCAAACTGTTCATTTTTAAAATAAACTATATAAAGACATGCACATTTCTCTTATGTTTTTGCATTAAAATTCTTTACAAAATATGTTATGAATGTTGTTTCTGTATTGGTGTGTGAAATCTGCTCCGACACCACATACAGTCAATGATATAAGACAAGAACATCACCATGACTTATCTGTAGGTTAAGCGCAGTGATCTTGTTTTCAGTAACTGCGAGCATTTTGTGTTACGACATTAACCATTGTTTTATTGGACGTTGTTTTTGTTTACCAGTATTAGATTTTAAAGTATTTTTTCTGTTTTTAATTATTAGTCTATTAGTAGACTTTCGTTTGTTTCCCATGCCGTTGAAATATTCTCTTTGACTTATCAATTTGGATGTCTCTTTGTTATCTTCCGCCTATTTTATCTTAAGAGAATATATTATATTTGAAATCGTCATGACAGCGTTTCCCAAATCTACTGACTGAATGCAAAATTTCAATTGGAAATAAACAAGAAGGTGTCCTCAGTACACGGATTCCCCATCCGCACTATCAATTTCTATGTTCATTGGACCGTGAAAATGAAGGAAATTCTCTAATTTGTCATTAAAATTAGAAAGATCATATCATAGGGAATATGTATACTAAGTTTCAAGTTGATTGGACTTCAACTTCATCAAATCTAACTCGACCAAAAACTTTAAAGCTGGACGAACGGACGAACGGACGGTACAACGGACGAACAGACGGACGGACGCACAGACCAGAAAACATAAATCCCAAAAATAGGCAATAACAAATACAAATTAAACTTCAACTAAGCTGTATTTGTTTTCATCATAGCGTCTTGTTTTGCAACTTAGAAAGTTAAATGAACCTTTGATTTTTAGACTTCGACTTTCTTTTGAATTACCGATCTTTATATATAAAACAATGATGTGTTCTTCTGCAATTCGTTCAATTGTAATATAAGGCTTGACATATCAAATCACCCAAGACAAATGCTGATGCAACACACACAATGAACTCTCTGTGTATATATGGCAATGCATTCATATTTTTGCTGGTGTATAACTTTATATTTTGTTTTTATTTTACCATGATAAAGTAGTGGAGAACCTTTACAGTTTTTCGATATTTTTTAAGTTGTTTCTTCTCTAAAATTACGTATAGTATTAAACAGCTTGTAGGTCATTTCAGCAACATAACAAGAAAAATGACAAAACAGACATGAAGCATCACTAATAGACAGGTGTTTGTACAACATTATTTCTATTATTTAAGAATGTTCACTACTCAGTTTCAAAATAACAAGTCAAAATTGGAAAAAAAGGATTCCGAACAACTTCCAAAAAGTCCAGAGTAAGAGGAGCGAATATCCTTAATCACCCTATAAATAGCATATCATCATCGTCCATTATATTCGTTTCTTTAGCTCACCGTTTAAGATGTGTCGCGGCGTAAACTCTTCTAAAAAACAACCCAAACAAACAACATAAGATCATTCAAATTCATACATATAGAGTATTTTTTTTGTATGCTATTTTGTCGAACTTATGTTAAATCGAGCAACTTTCCTTAAATATCATAAAATACATACATTTTGAAAGAGCTATACTGACAGAACCTGCAGTAAATAGACCAACACAATCTTGTGCACTGGTTATAGTGCCGGTAGATGAAAACTCGTCTGAAAATGTTATAAAAAAAATACAAATTAATGTTATACCAAACGTATTGACTTATATTAAATTGGCTTGTTAAATTTTCATAAAATTTGGACAAAAATATATACGTTGACTCAGATCTGACAAAGGAAGATAAAAACTTATTGATGTAGATTTGACGCTAACATTAAAAAAAACAGGACGTTTGAAGTTCATTGGCATTTCTACCCTAATACTAGTATGGAAATTATAATTATGTATTTTATCACAATGGTAAACATAAACGTATGTGAAGCGTTTTGTTATGAAAATTCCTTAAAACGCACCTTTGTCAATACATTGACAGACAGACAGACAAACAGACAGACAGACAGACAGACAGACAGACAGACAGACAGACAGACAGACAGACAGACAGACAGACAGACAGACAGACAGACAGACAGACAGACAGACAGACAGACAGACAGACAGACAGACAGACAGACAGACAGACAGACAGACAGACAGACAGACAGACAGACAGACAGACAGACAGACAGACAGACAGACAGACAGACAGACAGACAGACAGACAGACAGACAGACAGACAGACAGACAGACAGACAGACAGACAGACAGACAGACAGACAGACAGACAGACAGACCATTCAAAATTAACAGTTTGAATCAAAATATTAAAGGGAATCAAAAATAAGTTAGACAAAATATAATACATCTTATTTTATAAAATCTTATTGTAGAGAATTATTATTAACGAATCATGTGTAGCCATGACATATATCAAGGCCCTTGTCCAACTGTACATTTTCTTATTGCCATAGTACACCAGGCAGTTGACATAAAAACCCAACACTGTAAGTAACATTGTCGAACTGTTTGTAGCCATGACATTTATTAAGGCTCTTGTCAAAACTGTCATCTTAATCATCGCCATGGTACATCAGGTAGTTAACATAAAACTCATTACTCTGAGTTTGAGAGAAAATGGATGCCTTTTCTCTATGAAGGGAATACTTTGTTGAAAAGATTATATTCAAGAGTTTAAAAAAAATCTTAAGGTAGAATTCCCTGAGTACATTGTCGAACTGTGTGTAGCCATGACATAAATTAAGGCCCTGGTCCAAACTGTATATTTTGACATCACCATAGTACATCAGGCAGTTAAAATAAAAACTAATACTGTAAATTTTTAGAGAAAAAGGAGGCCTTTTCTCTATGTAGAGAATACTTAAAAAAGTATACATTCAATAATTTTAAAAATCTTACGGTAGAATTCCCTGAGTACATTGTCGAACTGTTTGTAGCCATGACATATGTCAATATCCCTCTTCAAACTGTAAATATTCCAATCGCCGTAGTACATCAGATAGTAATAGTATCCTGATATTGAGTCAAAATATTCATCTACACACGAAGGAGATGCACCTGCAGAATGAAGAATCAAACAAATAAACATTATGTTTGAAGATATTCGCTACTCTGTTTCCAAATAACAAGCTTTTATGAAGACTGTTTTAAATTGATAGTTATATATAACTAAAGAAATTATAAAAGCAGAAAAAAATAAAGGGTTCGAGTGCTTTTTCGAGATGTAAGCCATTAAAAATTTCGCGGGAAATGATTTTCTCTAAATACCTACATTTATATTGGCATCTTTTTTTCTGTCAAAAATTGTAAAAACGTGACAATTTAGGGATTAATTGATAAATTTTTAAAGATTGCATTAAAACTATATGTAGTAAAATTTGAAATTAAAATATGAGTAACAAGCAGAATTTTTAAATGGCATTACATGGATAAAACCAAAGAATTCCAAATATCTAACAAAAATTTAAAATAACAAGAGAAGCGAGCATCCTTATACTTTCTTCGGAGAAAATGAATATGGCCACTTTACATCTTTAATAATTTAATTTGCGGTGAAAAGAAATTTTAACATCAAAAAGAGGGGAAAGAATAAAGAGTTCAAAACAATAAGTGAAAAAAAAACCAACAGATAACTCCATGGTTAAATTTTTTAGCCTCTAATAATCAGGTTTAATGCGAGCATTAGCGAGCGACAATACAATACGACTCCAGTTTCGACCCGAGTACAAATACAGCTGATATTTAAAGACACGAAGCAGTTATTGCCTTTATCCTGCAATTATTTGTTTTACGTTTTTTCTTCCAAGTCCCTGAATTTGTTTTTGAAAGAAATCGACATGACTTCAACACGGACCGCAATGAGGACCCAAAATAGTGATGTAAACAGTAAAATGACATAACTGTTCGCTCGCAGTAGAAGCAGGATACCAGGAAATTATATATTTATATATAAAAGTAGAAAAGTCGATTGCAGGATAAAAAGGAGACGATTTATTTATTTATAGTAGAAAGGTCGGTTACCATTCGTCACAACTCGGCCGATTCCGTACCTCAACGATAGAAGGAGAGTAGCGGAGTCGCCCGAGGATTGCCGATTGGTCGATTGCAGGATAAAAACTTTTTAACGGGAGACAAAACATAAGAAATAAGTTTTATTTACCCATGGCCGATCCATCCGTTGTATAGTAATCCATCACACTGTATCCAGCCGTGAATTGTCTTTTAATTATTGGTGTCGCAAACCAGTATGTAACCCCTGCAGTTGCTGTTGTCCATTCAACTGGGAATCCTTTTCCTAAACATGCTGTAGATACCAGTGTTCCTGGTTGAAAAAACAAACATGTAAATCTGAATTCTATTGCAACATCAATTGTAATATTCAATTTGATTAGATAACGTCACCAATTTGTATGGCATTAAATATGTCGACCGTCGGCTATCTATAAAGGAATTCACTTTTAAGTCATATGAAACTAGTGACTTGAAAAATAAAGCTAACCAAACTGTCATTTACGGAAGCGTATTAACGCCACACATTTTAAAAAGGTTTTCCTCCTATCCTAGCGTTATAACGCAAACCTTTGGGTTATAACGCAAAAATAAAGATAGGAAGAAAAAATTAAAACAAAAATATATGGCGCTAATAGGCTTCCGTAGTCATTCCTTTTACCTCATATATATATAAGCGAAGACGGTCTTCATCTTTGAATTTGTATCGTTAACTTTCAAAACGTTAATCAAATAATATTCTTTATCATATACTTAGATTAAATAAAATATAATTTTTACTGCATGATAATAACATTAAATTAACGTAAACTCCATATTTTTCGAATTGGTGCTTAGCGGGCTGATGAAAAGTTTATCACATGCTTCGATTGTTATCACATGCCTTTCCGTAACGTTATCACATGGCATTCCGGTGATACTCGGTAAATTCCGGAAATTACACCTCAGTGCTACGTTTTCAGTGAAAAACATTACAAAGTAGTGTACAAAACAATTATTATATTAAATAAATGCATTTATTAAAAGTTTCAAACATAATTTAGAAAGTTACTTTAAAAAAGAACAGTCAGTTACTGTGTTCATTTTGTATATTGTTGAATTATTTTTTTTTAATCGATTTGTCCATTTTAAAATATTTTCTCTCTTTATTGAGACATAAGATAGAAAGATTTCATATCGAATGTACTAAATCTGGGGTCCGACGTCCGTGAACTTTTTAATCTTTGAACTTCTATTTTGGAACCATGTAAAAGGATCAATATATGAATCTGTTATTTTTCTCCATTGTTGAAGCATATGATAAAAAGATCATAACATGGCATTTTTCATATCTCATGTATTATCAGCTCTCGGTCAATATCAGGCTCGAGTGATATTGAACCTAGGGCTGATAATACATGCGATATGAAAAATGCCATGTAATAATCTGATAATATCACGGGATGGCAAAAATAATAAGGGTGCTGGATTAAATTATTTCAAAATGTAACTCATAAAAGATATAAAACAAACTAACGTATTTGAAATCGCCAGTATTGAGACGGAAAAACTGCGAAGAAAAACAAACGAAATGTATAAGAAAAGATCTTTTATATATATATATATATATTCGGTTATTTTGATCCTCTTCATTAAACCATAAACTGTACGATATACCAGTTAAGCCATTCCAAATTGACTGAATCAGTCAAAATAAAATTATTTTAAAGCAAAATCAATGTCAATATAGGAAATAAAATTATCTGGAATTGAGTCTTATTTATTAACTGTCGACAAAAAGCAATCACTCCATACTTTTAAATGTGCAGGACTAATATAACAACAATTCCGTTCATTTTAATCTTACGGAGAGTTTCGTTCTAAAATCAGTTGCATTTTTTCTGAGAATTTGCATGCATTTTATTATTACATGGTTCAAAATGAATCCGGCGCTTTAGATGAAAAAAATATTAATACTTATAGTTTTATTACCTTGTAACAGGAACAATATACCAACAAAAAGGTAAGAACCTAAAGAAACGACTTTACAGAATAGATCCATCAAAATTCTAGATTATCGACTGTTAAGAAATACATTCCTCAAGCAACTGTTATTTTTCGCTTTCTTTAAATGAAAAACATACAAAGAAATATCAACTTTGGTCCAATCAAATTCAGAATCAGGTTTGTTTTTTCATTTTTATTTTGATAATTAAAATTGAAGCACTTAGAAAATGGTCAAGTGTTGGCACATGCAATTATACCAGGAAGACATGTGGTCCGAAGTACTACGAAGTATACATCCGTAACAATACCAAAAATCCGAAACAACGACCCGGTGTAATGTCAATTGTGTTTACAGAAATAAATGACTTCTGTAAGCCTACTTAAAGGACTGATAAATTACAATGTGTACAATTGTTATTAACTTAAAATTATTGTTTATTTTGAAAATAATGGATCTTATTTGCATATCAATATAACATGATATTGCTTTTTAATATATGTATGTCAAAGATATTAGTTTACTAAAATTTACCTACCCTGTATACATCATATTAGGTCACTAGCACACTATGTAACAAATTTATCTTACCGACTATCATTATTTGTTGAATTTATACTGAAGTTGTCTTATTTGCTATTATAACACATCATCTTATTTCTGTGTTAAAGTGTTCAAGACTTAGTGTTCAATTTCAAGAACCTTCTTCAATTGGTCTGCACTAAACAACTGTTCATGCAAACGATGTATATTTATTATCAACAACATTGATACGACAATATTAAACAGAACTTTAATACTTTTAAATAATCAATTAGTGCCCAAGTCGTAAATCCACAACTAACCGTGTATTAAAATAAGCCCCGCCTCCCTACTAACCTAATATGGAATATACCCGGTCTCCATGAGGTCGATTTTAACCAATCATATTCTTAGAAATATATAAGAGGTAAGATAAGAACAATTTCATCCCAGCTCCTTTGTTCTAACAGGGGTCATCTGAGCCGAATCGCCACTACCAGATCACTCCAGTTTGAGTTTATTTGTTTTGCATGCTTTCCTTAGTCCTGTAACATTTTGGCGGGAATGTCAAATCCACTATAAAACTTATAATTGCTTCTGTGTAAAAATCAAGGTGTGATCACCACTTCACCCCCTTCAATTTATTACGTAAAAATATCCCTACTCTGACACAAAATAATGCTTTTGATGTTATTGCTGACTAAAATAACCAACAATTTTGCAGACATGAATCTTTTGGTGAAAGAGAAATATACTTAATGGTTAACTACGACACTGTAAATATTAATCACTATTATTTTTAGGATTGATTGATGGATTGAGTGTTTGTACACCAAAATGAAAATTACGTCACGTCATTGGTTGAATTTCCATTGATTATGACACTTTTAACCAATCACGACTTTTTGGTGTACAAAATATTACCCAGGATGCATTAAATTCTGAAACGGCGAATTGTACTTGCATGCCATCGTTACATTCTTCCAAGTTTCAAGCAAAATAGCAAGACTATTCATTCTCATTTTCCCAATCGCTTAATATTTGGCTTAAAAATATGACTTGCAGTCAAACTTGTTGAAATGATCTAGGCTACCTTTTTTCTCATAGTGTCGGACACTACTTAATACAAATGTATTTAAGGTGCATATAATTTTTGAAATTTAAACTAAAACAAATTAACAAAAGTAACTTTATATTATGCTTCCTTCTCTCAACTTTTCATCGACAATATGAACATGGTGAACACACGTTTTCTATTTTTTTTCATCTGTTTCCGCTGTAAATCTACTAATTAGTTAGGATAAATACTCGTCTACATGTACTAGACTGCATAAGTTTACATTCAAATTTAATGTGTTTTTGAAGACCTGTTGGTGACCTTCAATCTGCTGTTTTTTCTATGGTCGGGTTGTTGTCTCTTTGACACATTCCCCATTTCCATTTTCAATTTTATTTTGTTACTTAAAACATGTTCTGTTGAATTGTATACTACTACTAAAAAATCAGAAGTACAAAGTTATGTAAATATTTTGGAAGTAGTTCGATCGCTTTGTGTACATAAAGCTCGCCAGTGGCTCTCGAATCAAAATATTTTACAAATGATAGGCTAGCCCTAACATAAAGAAAGCTTTTGCTATAAACAAACAAGACGGGCACCGAGAAGCATATCATAAAAAAGATCAAAAGAAAACTTGAGATCCATCAAATTGTACCCTCCTTAAACAATGATGTTTAAGGGGGTACTATCATTTAGATTATTGCAATACTGCAATATAATTTTGCCCTTCATAGTTTATTGCTTTTCTTCTTAAGATTATTTTCATTTCAGAAAGAAACACAACTGATAAAAGAAAAAGAAAGAAATGATAAAAATTAATTCATTTATTTTAAAGTTGACTTTGAATGCTTTTCAATCAAGTCCTACTCGAAAAATTGAGTTATGTGAACAATATTAAGTTGGAATTATGGTTCTTCAAGTTAATCCTTAAGATAGTGTATATCTAATATCTTATTTGCATTACTTTTAAGCCAGATTTTAAACATCGTTTTTAACACTTGAAAAAATTTGTAACTTAATTTTGAAATATTCACTTAATTGAAAATTAGAAAAATTTAAACGGGTCATTTAGTTCTATATACTTGAATTATTAATATCAATGTTATTGTCAAAGCCATTGGTGACATTCGTTTCAATCGCTACTATAATTTTGAATATATTGTTGTATAAAAAGAAGATGTGGTATGATTGCCAATGAGACAACTGTCCACAAGAGACCAAAATGACACATACATTAACAACTATAGGTCACCGTACAGCTTTCAACAATGAGCAAAGCTAATACCGCATAGTCAGCCGTAAAAGGCCCCGATATGACAATGTAAAACAATTCAAGGAGAAAGCTAACGGGCCCCGCCTTATTTAAATTAAAAAAATGAACGAAAAACAAATATGTAACTGTAGTCCATTAATTGATGTTGCTGAAACGGCAGTTGGTTTTCCCGTTGTAATTCTTTTACATTTGTCATTTCGGGACCGTATATAGCTTACTATATATGCAGTACATGGGTTTAGTTCATTATGGAAGATCGTACGGGAAATAGTTGTTAACGTCTATCATTTCATTTGGTGTTAGATGAAAAGTTGTCTCATTGGCAATCGTACATTTTCGTATTTTTGCAATTTTTTCCATTGTAGATTATAAGAATATTCAGTGCAACCAAATACGAGACTTTAATACCTCTTCTTATTATAATTGGATGAAAAAAGGTTTCCCAAGTAATGTCCAAGTATATATATATAATGTATAAACACTGATTTTACAAATATGCTTGCTATTTTTACGGCTTGTACGAGATCTTTACGGACAACCCTCGTACTTTTGAGTTTTATACCTTTTTTATGTCAAATTCTTAGTAAGGACTGGTCCCCTCCCGTGCAACATACGGATATCTTTCCTATCAGAGTCAGACAAATAAATGACAAGGAACCAGGCTAATTTCTACAATAACTTCTTGGTTTTAGAAACATCTCTATAACTGGTTGAAACATTTTTTTTCAGTGAATTTCAAGCTTTATTTTTTCCGCAGAACATTGGCACGGATCATTGTGAGGTGGTAAAGGCGTACGCATAGAAAATAATCATATCGTGTTTTTTTGACGATTGTAGGTAAGGGATAACGCTTAAAAATAGCTAAATAATGTGTTTTTTTTCACGATTGCAGAATACAGTCGTTCAAAAAAATAAAAAAATAGTCCCTCTTTGCTCAGCGGAATATTGATTCCTTTTGTGGAATTACGCCCCCTTTCAGAAATCCTGCATCGGTAGATGGCCGTGGTTTGACTTTTGCCATTAGAAAAAAAAAGGAGGTTAAACTGTTAAGTGAACACAAAGTTATGTCAAACAAATTCGTGAAAAATATATTATTGTTTGAACTCTATACTTTATACTTTTTAATTGTCCATTTATGATTTATATATTTAAATTTTGATATCTAATATTTGACTTTCTGATTTGGCCGCGCTCTATATTCTGTCAAACTAAATATTTAATATATATCGTTGACCATGGATTGAACTATTCGTGCTTTTATTTGTTTTTCATTCAACCAAGGATAAATATTTTGACTTTCCGTGTATTATTTACCAACATTAATTTAAACTACAATGCCACTTACATTTGTTGAAATAAGACATAATTTGCTATGGGTATAGTTATTTGGTTTTCTCTAAATGCAGAAATTTCTCTATTTCTTTTCTTCATTTTTCAATAATAAGTATTTTTCAAATATCTTTATTGTATAAGATGAATTTTATTTCACAGTAGAATACTAATCTCCTTGCTAACACTAAATTGATTTTAGACACGGAATATTTTTACTATTGAAAGTTGCTAATTGTTTATTACCCCGAATTATACTTCATACTTATTTTAACATTTACGTTGTTCGTGAATTTCATTAAAAAGTATAATGAATCAACTAATAAATGCAGTTAACAAAGAATAGAATTGAGAAAGGAAATGGGGAATGTGTCAAAGCGACAACAACTCGACCATTGAGTAGACAACAGCCGAAGACCACCAATGGGTCTTCAATGTACCGAGAAACCCCCGCACCCGGAGGCGTCCTTCAGCTTGCCTCTTAAAAAATATGTATACTAGTACAGTGATAATGAACGTCATACTAAACTCCAAATTATACACAAGAAACTAAAATTAAAAATCATACAAGACTAACAAAGGCCAGAGGCTCCTGAATTGGGACAGGCGCAAAATTGCGGCGGGGTTAAAGATGTTTATAAGATCACAACCCTCCCCCTATACCTCTAGCCAATGTAGAAAAGTAAACGCATAACAATACGCACAATGTTTGCCGAAAAAAAGAGAATACTTGATGTTCCTATCTTATTGACACGTGACTACGACAATCCATTGAGCCTCTATACCTATAAAATGATTTTAAACAGATCAAATTACTTAATCATGTCAAGCCAAGGCTCCGTGTTGAACACCGTACTTTGACCTAAAATGGTTTACTTTTATAAACTTTGATTTGGATGGAGAGTTGTCTCATTGGCACTCATACCACATCTTCTTATATCTACAAACATTCAAAACTACTACTTACATTCCTTAAAAGTAAAATTGATCAATTAATAAATGTAGTGGAGAAACTTGATTTTTTAAATTTCATTTGTAATGTTTATATTTGAATTTTCATTTAAGAGTATTTGATTTATATGCTGTCGTCATATAGTTATTATAAATATGTATATATTATTGTTTGGCTTTAACTTTTTGACCCGTCAATGTATTTTCTTTTTTTTTTTTGCACTGAAATTGATCACTTGATGTTTTAGTAATTATCAATTATAACATATTTAAATTCGGGATGATATCCTTATTAGTTGGTTCGTATCTATCATTAAACTAAATGGAAGTCGAGTACCACCAGCTGAAATGAACAAATATTGGTACATCGGCTTATTAAGAATTTCAAACAACTGTATATTATATTTTAATTGAAAATACAATTTGTCTTAAACTAGCATAACAAACGGAATAAAGACATTTAACTTGACGAACATTATTCGTTAACTTATTTCACTATTAACAATAACATCACGTATTTTGTGTGGGGTTCACACAGTGATGATCATGGCTACCGAAAGAAAAAAATTTCGCACACCGGAAAATTGTATCGTAATTTTAAAATGTACTGCACCTTAAGTATATATTTTCTTAAATTAAGCATATAAGCTAAAATCTTATTGCATAAAACATTTCTAATCACACATTTGTCAGGTCAGATATAAAATAATCACACAATTATCCCTAGGATAGTCTTATTTCTGCCTCCTGTAATTAAAGTTATTGTGTATTGCTGTGTGTTTGTGCTTCTATTTTGGCTAGAGGTATAAGATCTCACAAAACATGTTTAACCCCTCCGCATATTTGCGCCTGTCCCAAGTCAGGAGCTTCTGACCTTTATTACTCTTGTATGCCCCCTTTTTTTTTTTTTTTAACTATAGTACATACTAGAACACACCCGTGATATCACGGGTCCGTGACTGAATTAAAGTATATAACTATGCGCAAGCCTTATTTTAGTATTAGTATTGTCATCTGATAAAGTCATGCCGATTATAAGATACACAGTTCTTCTCTGCTTTCAAGTCTTTCTGTTTGAACCCGTCGAACTGAAACAATAATATTAATTATTTGGAAAACAAAAGGTCCTGGTATTTTTTAATCAACAGCATTGTCCTATATAAGTTATAAATAAAGTTGAATTCTTTGCTTCGCTGTTTTACGTCATGCCCACTAACAAATTGAAAACTGTACCTATACGCCTTATTTTTAGTCCAGATTTTTAGTATTCGTATTGTTATCTTAGAAAGTCTTACTGATTAAAATACTACAATAGGTAACAATTTGACAATTTAGTAGTGTCAACCCTGTGGTTATGACCCGTGTATATAGCATATTAATCCTGAATACAACGTTTGGTGATGCGCCTGTCAGATGCGGAACGTACAGATAAGGTAGTAGGTAACAGGTGAATATACTATTGGTATCGGTAGCGGACTCGACCCGGAACTTCTTAATTATTGGCAATATTAATTACGTGGAAAACAAAAGGGCCTGGAGTGGTGTAATTTTTAATCAACACCTTTGTACTATATTAGTTATATATAAAGTTGAATTCTGTGATTCGTCGTTTTTACGTGATGACGGCTGACAAATTGGACCTCGTAATTTTAGTATTATAGATATATATTTCGGAGTTTAGTATGACGACCATTGTCACTGAACTAGTACACATTTTTGTTTAGGGGCCACGCCTCCGGAAGCGGGATTTACTCGCTGTGTTACAGATCAATTGCTGGCCTTCGATTAATTTCTGCTCTCTGGACGGATTGTTGTCTCTTGGACATGTTCTCCATTTCCAATTTATATTGTTTTTGTCAGTACCTTGCTTAACCAGACTCAAGCTGGCAGCCACTTTTATCGGCCAATCAAGATAGCAGCCACTTTTTTCCAGCAGCCAATTTTGATGATATGTCTAAAAACCAAAAAACTGCGTGAGGCTCAAACGTTCCAAAAATCGCTAAATCTTAGTTAAATACAATTTAACAGCGGAAATCGACAATTTCACGGTTTCTACTGATTTTTAAAGCATTTCATTCCGTTTTAAATATGTATGTGAAGTTAGCGGTCTGTCCGTTAATTGACATGCGATAATTGATATTCAATATCCAACCGGCTGCTAGCAGTCAGTTCAATATTCAAATTTAGTTGAAAATCACTAAAAAGCATGAGGGAAAAAATACCATTTTATGACCCCTTCAAGCTGTCATAAATTTTCGTTGTCCTCGAATATAAACCCTGATACAAGTTGCATATTATAGATTTTTATCAATCAAACATTACAGAAGATTCGCCAAAGATGTTATTTAATATATCAAATATGAAACAAAATCCGATTACTCCAGAAACCTATAGACATATAAATAGAAATATTTATGGAAAGCCAAAAAAGAAAAGAAATGTATAGTGAACACCTACCAGCGACTGTTTAAAAGACGTTAACCACCCCCGGACGATTTTGAACCTCTGTGGTGGCCAGACGGGCCCGGATCCCAGAAAAATATTCAAGTGGGGAATAGCCTGAGTCAATATTTTTGAAATGAGCTAGGTCCGATTCGAAACTTTGCCGTTGGTATATGCCGAAAAGTACCGAATGTGTGTTTAATACGGAAAATTACGTTATGGGACATCTTTGAACCTCTGTGGTGGCCAGACGGGCCCGGATCCCAGAAAAATATTTAAGTGGGGAATAGCCTGGGTCAATACCTTTGAAATGAGCTAGGTCCGGTTCGAAACTTTGCCGTTGGTATATGCCGAAAAGTACCGAATGTGAGTTTAATACGGAAAATTACGTTATGGGACACCTTTGAACCTCTGTGGTGGCCAGACGGGCCCGGATCCCAGAAAAATATTTAAGTGGGGAATAGCCTGAGTCAATACCTTTGAAATGAGCTAGGTCCGGTTCGAAACTTTGCCGTTGGTATATGCCGAAAAGTACCGAATGTGTGTTTAATACGGAAAATTACGTCATGGGACACCTTTGAACCTCTGTGGTGGCCAGACGGGCCCGGATCCCAGAAAAATATTTAAGTGGGGAATAGCCTGAGTCAATATCTTTGAAATGAGCTAGGTCCTATTCGAAACTTTGCCGTTGGTATATGCCGAAAAGTACCGAATGTGTGTTTAATACGGAAAATTACGTTATGGGACATCTTTGAACCTCTGTGGTGGCCAGACGGGCCCGGATCCCAGAAAAATATTTAAGTGGGGAATAGCCTGAGTCAATATTTTTTAAATGAGCTAGGTCCGATTCGAAACTTTGCCGTTGGTATATGCCGAAAAGTACCGAATGTGTGTTTAATACGGAAAATTACGTTATGGGACATCTTTGAACCTCTGTGGTGGCCAGACGGGCCCGGATCCCAAAAAAATATTTAAGTGGGGAATAGCCTGGGTCAATACCTTTGAAATGAGCTAGGTCCGGTTCGAAATTTTGCCGTTGGTATATGCCGAAAAGTACCGAATGTGAGTTTAATACGGAAAATTACGTTATGGGACACCTTTGAACCTCTGTGGTGGCCAGACGGGCCCGGATCCCAGAAAAATATTTAAGTGGGGAATAGCCTGAGTCAATACCTTTGAAATGAGCTAGGTCCGGTTCGAAACTTTGCCGTTGGTATATGCCGAAAAGTACCGAATGTGTGTTTAATACGGAAAATTACGTCATGGGACACCTTTGAACCTCTGTGGTGGCCAGACGGGCCCGGATCCCAGAAAAATATTTAAGTGGGGAATAGCCTGAGTCAATATCTTTAAAATGAGCTAGGTCCGATTCGAAACTTTGCCGTTGGTATATGCCGAAAAGTACCGAATGTGTGTTTAATACGGAAAATTACGTTATGGGACATCTTTGAACCTCTGTGGTGGCCAGACGGGCCCGGATCCCAGAAAAATATTTAAGTGGGGAATAGCCTGAGTCAATACCTTTGAAATGAGCTAGGTCCGGTTCGAAACTTTGCCGTTGGTATATGCCGAAAAGTACCGAATGTGAGTTTAATACGGAAAATTACGTTATGGGACACCTTTGAACCTCTGTGGTGGCCAGACGGGCCCGGATCCCAGAAAAATATTTAAGTGGGGAATAGCCTAAGTCAATACCTTTGAAATGAGCTAGGTCCGGTTCGAAAATTTGCCGTTGGTATATGCCGAAAAGTACCGAATGTGTGTTTAATACGGAAAATTACGTCATGGGACACCTTTGAACCTCTGTGGTGGCCAGACGGGCCCGGATCCCAGAAAAATATTTAAGTGGGGAATAGCCTGAGTCAATACCTTTGAAATGAGCTAGGTCCGGTTCGAAACTTTGCCGTTGGTATATGCCGAAAAGTACCAAATGTGTGTTTAATACGGAAAATTACGTCATGGGACATCTTTGAACCTCTGTGGTGGCCAGACGGGCCCGGATCCCGGAAAAATATTTAAGTGGGAAATAGCCTGAGTCAATACCTTTGAAATGAGCTAGGTCCGGTTCGAAACTTTGCCGTTGGTATATGCCGAAAAGTACCGAATGTGAGTTTAATACGGAAAATTACGTTATGGGACACCTTTGAACCTCTGTGGTGGCCAGACGGGCCCGGATCCCAGAAAAATATTTAAGTGGGGAATAGCCTGAGTCAATACCTTTGAAATGAGCTAGGTCCGGTTCGAAACTTTGCCGTTGGTATATGCCGAAAAGTACCGAATGTGTGTTTAATACGGAAAATTACGTCATGGGACACCTTTGAACCTCTGTGGTGGCCAGACGGGCCCGGATCCCAGAAAAATATTTAAGTGGGGAATAGCCTGAGTCAATATCTTTGAAATGAGCTAGGTCCGATTCGAAACTTTGCCGTTGGTATATGCCGAAAAGTACCGAATGTGTGTTTAATACGGAAAATTACGTTATGGGACATCTTTGAACCTCTGTGGTGGCCAGACGGGCCCGGATCCCAGAAAAATATTTAAGTGGGGAATAGCCTGAGTCAATATCTTTGAAATGAGCTAGGTCCGATTCGAAACTTTGCCGTTGGTATATGCCGAAAAGTACCGAATGTGTGTTTAATACGGAAAATTACGTTATGGGACATCTTTGAACCTCTGTGGTGGCCAGACGGGCCCGGATCCCAGAAAAATATTTAAGTGGGGAATAGCCTTGGTCAATACCTTTGAAATGAGCTAGGTCCGGTTCGAAACTTTGCCGTTGGTATATGCCGAAAAGTACCGAATGTGAGTTTAATACGGAAAATTACGTCATGGGACACCTTTGAACCTCTGTGGTGGCCAGACGGGCCCGGATCCCAGAAAAATATTTAAGTGGGGAATAGCCTGAGTCAATATCTTTAAAATGAGCTAGGTCCGATTCGAAACTTTGCCGTTGGTATATGCCGAAAAGTACCGAATGTGTGTTTAATACGGAAAATTACGTCATGGGACACCTTTGAACCTCTGTGGTGGCCAGACGGGCCCGGATCCCAGAAAAATATTTAAGTGGGGAATAGCCTGAGTCAATATCTTTGAAATGAGCTAGGTCCGATTCGAAACTTTGCCGTTGGTATATGCCGAAAAGTACCGAATGTGTGTTTAATACGGAAAATTACGTTATGGGACATCTTTGAACCTCTGTGGTGGCCAGACGGGCCCGGATCCCAGAAAAATATTTAAGTGGGGAATAGCCTAAGTCAATACCTTTGAAATGAGCTAGGTCCGGTTCGAAAATTTGCCGTTGGTATATGCCGAAAAGTACCGAATGTGTGTTTAATACGGAAAATTACGTCATGGGACACCTTTGAACCTCTGTGGTGGCCAGACGGGCCCGGATCCCAGAAAAATATTTAAGTGGGGAATAGCCTGAGTCAATACCTTTGAAATGAGCTAGGTCCGGTTCGAAACTTTGCCGTTGGTATATGCCGAAAAGTACCAAATGTGTGTTTAATACGGAAAATTACGTCATGGGACATCTTTGAACCTCTGTGGTGGCCAGACGGGCCCGGATCCCAGAAAAATATTTAAGTGGGAAATAGCCTGAGTCAATACCTTTGAAATGAGCTAGGTCCGGTTCGAAACTTTGCCGTTGGTATATGCCGAAAAGTACCGAATGTGAGTTTAATACGGAAAATTACGTTATGGGACACCTTTGAACCTCTGTGGTGGCCAGACGGGCCCGGATCCCAGAAAAATATTTAAGTGGGGAATAGCCTGAGTCAATACCTTTGAAATGAGCTAGGTCCGGTTCGAAACTTTGCCGTTGGTATATGCCGAAAAGTACCGAATGTGTGTTTAATACGGAAAATTACGTCATGGGACACCTTTGAACCTCTGTGGTGGCCAGACGGGCCCGGATCCCAGAAAAATATTTAAGTGGGGAATAGCCTGAGTCAATATCTTTGAAATGAGCTAGGTCCGATTCGAAACTTTGCCGTTGGTATATGCCGAAAAGTACCGAATGTGTGTTTAATACGGAAAATTACGTTATGGGACATCTTTGAACCTCTGTGGTGGCCAGACGGGCCCGGATCCCAGAAAAATATTTAAGTGGGGAATAGCCTGAGTCAATATCTTTGAAATGAGCTAGGTCCGATTCGAAACTTTGCCGTTGGTATATGCCGAAAAGTACCGAATGTGTGTTTAATACGGAAAATTACGTTATGGGACATCTTTGAACCTCTGTGGTGGCCAGACGGGCCCGGATCCCAGAAAAATATTTAAGTGGGGAATAGCTTGGGTCAATACCTTTGAAATGAGCTAGGTCCGGTTCGAAACTTTGCCGTTGGTATATGCCGAAAAGTACCGAATGTGAGTTTAATACGGAAAATTACGTCATGGGACACCTTTGAACCTCTGTGGTGGCCAGACGGGCCCGGATCCCAGAAAAATATTTAAGTGGGGAATAGCCTGAGTCAATATCTTTAAAATGAGCTAGGTCCGATTCGAAACTTTGCCGTTGGTATATGCCGAAAAGTACCGAATGTGTGTTTAATACGGAAAATTACGTCATGGGACACCTTTGAACCTCTGTGGTGGCCAGACGGGCCCGGATCCCAGAAAAATATTTAAGTGGGGAATAGCCTGAGTCAATATCTTTGAAATGAGCTAGGTCCGATTCGAAACTTTGCCGTTGGTATATGCCGAAAAGTACCGAATGTGTGTTTAATACGGAAAATTACGTTATGGGACATCTTTGAACCTCTGTGGTGGCCAGACGGGCCCGGATCCCAGAAAAATATTTAAGTGGGGAATAGCCTGGGTCAATACCTTTGAAATGAGCTAGGTCCGGTTCGAAACTTTGCCGTTGGTATATACCGAAAAGTACCGAATGTGAGTTTAATACGGAAAATTACGTTATGGGACACCTTTGAACCTCTGTGGTGGCCAGACGGGCCCGGATCCCAGAAAAATATTTAAGTGGGGAATAGCCTGAGTCAATACCTTTGAAATGAGCTAGGTCCGGTTCGAAACTTTGCCGTTGGTATATGCCGAAAAGTACCGAATGTGTGTTTAATACGGAAAATTACGTCATGGGACACCTTTGAACCTCTGTGGTGGCCAGACGGGCCCGGATCCCAGAAAAATATTTAAGTGGGGAATAGCCTGAGTCAATATCTTTGAAATGAGCTAGGTCCGATTCGAAACTTTGCCGTTGGTATATGCCGAAAAGTACCGAATGTGTGTTTAATACGGAAAATTACGTTATGGGACATCTTTGAACCTCTGTGGTGGCCAGACGGGCCCGGATCCCAGAAAAATATTTAAGTGGGGAATAGCCTGAGTCAATACCTTTGAAATGAGCTAGGTCCGGTTCGAAACTTTGCCGTTGGTATATGCCGAAAAGTACCGAATGTGAGTTTAATACGGAAAATTACGTTATGGGACACCTTTGAACCTCTGTGGTGGCCAGACGGGCCCGGATCCCAGAAAAATATTTAAGTGGGGAATAGCGTAAGTCAATACCTTTGAAATGAGCTAGGTCCGGTTCGAAACTTTGCCGTTGGTATATGCCGAAAAGTACCGAATGTGTGTTTAATACGGAAAATTACGTCATGGGACACCTTTGAACCTCTGATGTGGCCAGACGGGCCCGGATCCCAGAAAAATATTTAAGTGGGGAATAGCCTGAGTCAATACCTTTGAAATGAGCTAGGTCCGGTTCGAAACTTTGCCGTTGGTATATGCCGAAAAGTACCGAATGTGTGTTTAATACGGAAAATTACGTCATGGGACACCTTTGAACCTCTGTGGTGGCCAGACGGGCCCGGATCCCAGAAAAATATTTAAGTGGGGAATAGCCTGAGTCAATATCTTTGAAATGAGCTAGATCCGATTCGAAACTTTGCCGTTGGTATATGCCGAAAAGTACCGAATGTGTGTTCAATACGGAAAATTACGTTATGGGACACCTTTGAACCTCTGTGGTGGCCAGACGGGCCCGGATCCCAGAAAAATATTTAAGTGGGGAATAGCCTGAGTCAATACCTTTGAAATGAGCTAGGTCCGATTCGAAACTTTGCCGTTGGTATATGCCGAAAAGTACCGAATGTGTGTTTAATACGGAAAATTACGTTATGGGACACCTTTGAACCTCTGTGGTGGCCAGACGGGCCCGGATCCCAGAAAAATATTTAAGTGGGGAATAGCCTGGGTCAATACCTTTGACATGAGCACCTTTGAACCGCTGTGGTGGCCAGACGGGCTCGGATCCCAGAAAAATATTTAAGTGGGGAATAGCTTGGGTCAATACCTTTAAAATGAGATAGGTCCGGTTTGGAACTTTGGCGTTGGTATATGCTGAAAAGTACCGAATGTGTGGTTAATACGGAAATTGTCGTTAAGGTTGCACTCCACAGTTAGGTGTGTAGTTTCGCATTTTGGCCCCTGTGGATTTTTAAAATATGAGAGCTAGTGTGCAATAAAATTCATTTTTAGATAGCTGAGTATTAAAATAGCCTTTTTGATTTTTTGGATTTATATGAACAACAAGGTTATGTAATGTATGTAATATAGGCTGTTTTCTGTATGACAGTCCGTATTTGCATGTCCATACCATATATTGGTCCGGCAATTATTGTAATGTTTTTTTCCAACTTTTTATCGCACGAACTTTGTGATTGGATTTTACGAAAAAATGAGGTGAAAGACACCCATTTTTTATTTCACCATTAGGAAGATTTATAAAAACAGTTTCTAAAAAGGTATCACTCAAAGGCATTGAAATTCTAGTTTGATCCAAATTTTGGGGGGTCATGTGACATGTTCACCCCCCTTTTTGCAATATTTTATGGTAAATAAATGCAGAATGTTGCCATGAATACACATAAAAGGAATTAATTTTCACCCTTTTAACTTTTAAAAATCAAATCTATGGAAGATACTGATTACATACATATGCACATGTACAACACAAACTGTTAGGTTAATGTATTAGAAATCCAGGAATAGGAGATGATAAAACATTTTGGGCTCATTTTTAATTTTATTTTCTAACTGTGGAGTGCTACCTAAGGGGCACCCTTGAACCTCTGTGGTGGTTAGACGGGCCCGGATCCCAGAAAATATTTAAGTTGGTAATAGCCTTGGTCAGTACCTTTAAAATCAGCCAGGTCCGGTTCGGAACTTTGCCGTAGGGATATGTCGAGGAATACCGAATGTATTGTTGATATAGAAAATACATGTACGTAAATGGACAATTTTGAACCTCTGTGGTGGCCAAACAGTGCCGGTTCCCAGAAAAATTTTGAAGTGGCGAATAGCTCGGGTCCATACCTTTAAAATGAGATAGGTCTGGTTCGGAACTTTGCCGTAGAGATAAGCCTAGGATTTCCGAAAGCATGTGTGGTTAATATGAAAAGTACGGTAAGGCACACCTTTGAATCCCTATAATGGCCAATATCTTTCATTAGTACAACACCTCCAAATATAGATAAATTAAGATGGTTTCTTATAATGCTAGTAAAAAAGAACACGTATATAAAGTGTATGGAACTTGTTTGGTAACCTTCTTTCATTGAAACAGGTTAAATTTAAAGTCGGGGACAGACACAGTTTTAAACTTTAAAGAAAAGAATGTTTAAAAAGGTGGACCGAGAAAAGTCTTAACTGGTGTCCCAAGTGTTAAACACTTAAGCCTAAAGGTATCAGGATTTTACTGACGAAAAAAGTACAAAGTTCTTTTTATGAACCTTAACTTAAAAGACGGTTCAGGATTTGAACCGCATTGGAAAGGTCTTGCGAAAACAAAACAGGTGTGGGTGAAAGAGGTGTTTGTTCCATGAAAAGGGTAACCTAAGTCCATAAACTCTTGATTCAAACAATAAGATTTGCAGTACCAACCTTTTAGCAAGTATAGGCTTTGACAATTTGCCCAAGATTATAAAGGATACTTTCGTTATGCGAGTATTAATGTGGTGAAGGCTTAAACATCTGGACTACGTCTTTACCAAATAATAAACCACTAACGGATTTTAATCTCCCACCAGCATGTCTCGATAGAATACACATCCTCAGACTCTCTAGATTTTCCTTGTTTTGGTCTTAAGCTTCTATTGACAACTAAAGTTTCAAGAGTTCATCAATGTTTTATGTGTCGAGTTTTTAATCTGATTTACCTCGAGTTCTTGGTGCAGAGTGGTCTTAAACTCATCTACTTTTTTCTGGAGTTCTTTAAAGACTGTATCATATCCTTTCTCTAGTCGTTTTATATCTCTTTTTATCTGGTTACACGCGGATTGTAATTTTAATTCTAACGGTTTCGTATAGTGTTTTAATTGACGCATGACTCGTCGTTTTGTTGCAGCATCCGTATTATTATTCTAAGATTTAATGTTAGTGATAGGATTGTTGTTCATGCTCAATTCTTCACGCAATTGACTCCTATTTACTTCTCAATTTCCATAAAGTCCAAATTTGTCTGTCTTGGAAACGCAACTTCATCAAGGTTTTCCTTCAGACAACAATTGTGACAAATACAAACAAAAGTGTCCACAGAACACTGGTGCTCTTATCTGAAGTTCATCAGTGATGTAGTAGATCTTAAGTTTCAAGTAATTTACCATTACGTAAGGGGGAATTAAAGTCCGTAAGAATCAAAATACGCTTTGCTTGTTGTCGTCTTAAACTAACACGTCCAATGGGTTCCAGGTCTCATAATGGAAGGGTTAAAAGGTCATCAAACACGTCTTGCAATCGTTAAATGTAATGTTCTGTCAATTGACTTGTTTCTTCGTTCCTTTAGCTTTCCTAGTGTGTTGACCATCACCCATTCGATATTAACACATCTTGTAAGAATCCATACAAAGTTAGCCATCATTTGACCACCACATGCATACCAATCATTTGTTTTTTTGTTGACGTTGGTCGGAATTCGAAAACGGGTTGTCCATACAATAGTTTGATGTGTCAATCTTGTTTTGAATGTGAGATATGTCTTTGTAAAAGTCGTCGGTTTAAATTTAATAGGCTTAACTATCAGTGTCGGTAAACAATTGTCGAACTTTGTTCCCGTTGGTTTACGCACAAAGTCCAAATGAATGTCGTACATTTAAAATGTCTAAGATAATTGCTCCTTAGTACACAGGCTTGTTAAACTTTAGTTTGGTTTTCTTTATGTTTACTACTACCATGGACTCGTTAAACACCACGAATTGGTCACAGTTGGGTGTAGCTATTAGTTTCAACGGTTGCTTATCAGTAGTCATTAATATTATATTCACCCGTTAACGTGTGTTTTCCATGGTATTTTCAAACATTGAGTTGTTCATCAGTTTAAAGGAATACTTTTTAGATACGATGCTGGCTATGATTCTAATGTTAGTGTTCAGGTCAATGAAAATTTTAAGCCAAATTGATTGTTAAAGTTCTGACACACGATGCACTTTGGTTAATACCAACCATTGGAAACAACACTGTTTCAAATTTCTAAAAAAAAATAAATAGTAAACACATGTAGTACATGAACATAGTCAGCCACACTAATGTGTTTATTATTAAGTCTGTCAGCAGATAGTAGTTGTGTTTTCGTCATGTCGTAATGACCCTTCATGAAATCGTAAGATAAACATTTTATTTTTAATTATTTATCATAAATTCATTATTCTACCTAAATCACGACTTTCATACCTTAAATTGGTTCAACTTTAAATTCTAAGCTAAATATATAAGGTGTCGGACGAATTTAACATAAACTTACACGAATCAATGAAAAGCATTTCTTACCGGTAATTGACAGTCTAAGTTATATTTTTCTTATGTGCTGCACTACGATACTTACCTGTCGAACGCTCGTGATCACGCACTTTGTCTTCACCTAATTCATTATCGCACATGTGACAATCTTAACTCGCTGTAAAACATTGGGATCTTCTTCAGTCATCATCAGGTCTTTTATCAATGTAGATGTCTGCAATCGCCTTCATTATCTCTTCCATACAAGCCACAAATCTCTGAACAATGTCTTCCAGTGAGTACACTTTTGTTTCTTTATATTCCCTATGAGCATACTGGACACTGTAGTAAAACCAGAAGGTGTATTTTGTTAGTTAACATCCGTGTAAGCTTTTAGTTTGTCAGGTTGGCAAGTGTCTATCTGTTCTGAGCTACATTGAATGTCAGCATAAATAACATAAGGAAATCGCATTTTACGTTGGTACTATGTTGTAAGATATTGTAATGGTATCTTCTTCTGGAATTTCGATTTTCACTCCATTCATCTTATCACAATACATTAAATGTTCGTCTAAAAAGTCCTCACTTTAACAATGATTGAAACATCTTCGACAAAAACACTTTACCATTGTGGGATGACACTTGGGGACTTAACAAATGTGATAATAGTTATCAAAGTACCAGGATTATAATTTTGTACGCTAGACGCGCGTTTCGTCTACATAAGACTCATCAGTGACGCTCATATCAAAATATTTATAAAGCCAAACAAGTACAAAGTTGAAGAGCATTTAGGATCCAAAATTTCAAAAAGTTGTGCCAAATACGGCTAAGGTAATCTATTCCTGGGGTAAGAAAATCCTTAGTTTTTCGAAAAATTCAGTTTTGTAAACGGGAAATTTATAAAAATGACCACAATATTGATATTCATGTCAACACCAAAGTGTTTACTACTGGGCTGGTAATACCCTCGGGGACGAAACGTCCACCAGCAGTGACATCGACCCAGTGGTTTATATAGTTATCAAAGTACCAGAATTATAATTTTGTACGCCGGACGCGCGTTTCGTCTACTTAAGACTCATCAGTGACGCTCATATCAAAATATTTATAAAGCCAAACAAGTACAAAGTTGAAGAGCATTTAGGATCCAAAATTCCGAAAAAGTTGTGCCAAATACGACTAAGGTAATCTATTCCTGGGATAAGAAAATCCTTAGTTTTTCGAAAAATTCAGTTTTGTAAACGGGAAATTTATAAAAATGACCACAATATTGATATGCATGTCAACATCGAAGTGTTGACTACTGGGCTGGTAATACCCTCGGGGACGAAACGTACCAGCAGTTGCATCGACCCAGTGGTGTGAATAGTTATCAAAGTACCAGGATTATAATTTTGTACGCCAGATGCGCGTTTCGTCTACATAAGACTCACCAATGACGCTCATATCAAAATATTTATAAAGCCAAACAAGTACAAAGTTGAAGAGCATTTAGGATCCAAAACTCCAAAACGTTGTGCCAAATACGGCTAAGGTAATCTATTCCTGGGATAAGAAAATCCTTAGTTTTTCGAAAAATTCAGTTTTGTAAACGGAAAATTTATAAAAATGACCACAATATTGATATTCATGTCAACACCGAAGTGTTGACTACTGGGCTGGTAATACCCTCGGGGACGAAACGTCCACCAGCAGTTGCATCGACCCAGTGGTGTAAATAGTTATCAAAGTACCAGGATTATAATTTTGTACGCCAGACGCGCGTTTCGTCTACATAAGACTCATCAGTGACGCTCATATCAAAATATTTATAAAGCCAAACAAGTACAAACTTTTTATCCAACAGTAATGATGTTTAGTAGCATTGTTTAAATACAACGTGTTTGTGTGAGTTCTATTCTTTTTGATGTTTTTTTAATTTTTAACGGGTACTTTTTTGTATTTTTTGTATTGACTCACTCGTAAAATGTACTTTTCTGATCCACCTATTCATGATGTGATTTTTTGAATACAGCTCACGTTAATAATGGCCTTCTTCTGTGCTAGTTTTACTGAAAGGCGTAGGTAAGACTCAAACTTCAGGGATACAATTTATTCATATGAAGGTGTACTTCTACAATATGACTAACGTTCACTCACTTCCATCACGCATGCAAGTTGCTATGCTTTCTTTTGCCTTTTCTATCATAACTGTTAGTTCAGTGTCTTAGTTGGTTGGTTCAGTAATACTAACTTGCCATGCTTGAGTTGACCTTAAAAGTGGAATCACTGTCACCTGTTGCAAGGTTTTTTTGTCATTCTTGGTTTTATCAAAGAAGAAATATAGATTTCTTTTTATTTATCAACAGATTATTATTTTTTCAAGGAAAAACAATTTTAATGAACATGTGTATTGTGTAGACAGTAAATGCTAGTATTAGTTTAGATTTTATTTATTTATTTTGTTTCTGTGAAATTAAAACAAACAGATTTTAAACCACTCATTAGCCTTAGTAAAACTAATGAACATGTATTCACAATTTAAAGGTGTATATTTGACAATTTATAGATGTCTTTAATCCTGAATTATAATCCTTTGTTGATAATGTGATTATTGTCACCATTGAATTGACAGGAAGACCAATTAAGGTCTGTTTTTATTTCAAGATCAATTGTGTGTAGCTGTCCCTCAGGGCAATATAACAAAAGGCAAATCAAATATGTGAAAATGTATCTAATTAGCAAACAAAATATGGACATGTCAAATGTAATGATTGTAAATGTTTATATTTTGTTAAAGATTTTTCAACAAATATATTATAATTTTAGATTTTTTTTAATGGTAACTTTATTTTATATTCCAGAGAGTGCACCCTGAAATAATTATAAAGCCTGCAAAATGTCAGAAAGAAGACACCCAAGCCTCTATGCAAACTTTTATTCAACTAAAGTCCAAGTATGCTAAAGCAGACATTCGTCAAATAGATTTGAATGATGCAACTGTAGAATTTATTGCTGGGAATCTACTACCATTGTCTACTGTTGAAAGTCCTAAATTCAAAAAACTTTGTGAAAAACTGGATCCCAAGTTTCAAGTCCCATCTAGAAAATATCTGGCGAGTAAACTTATTGTAGACAAGGCAAATAGAATTCAAGATAATCTTAAAGATCAGTTATCAAAAGCACAAAATGTGTGTCTTACATTGGATTTATGGTCAAATAGGCAGATGTCAGCATTTCTTGGAATTACAGGACATTTTGTTTCTGACTGGGAGTTAAAGTCTGTAATGATTGCGTGCAATAAATTCAAAGGCAAACATACTAGTGAAAACATTGGTCATTATTATGAAGAAATTCTTGCAACTTTTAATCTGGTTGACAAGGTTTTATGTATTGTTACTGATAATGCATCAAATATGCTGAAAACTTTTGACATGCCATTACCAGGATATTCATTTGAGACTGTTAATTCTGAAGATAGTAGTGACGATGAAGACAATGAGGACACTGATGACATCTCTGATACACAGGAACATTTTGATCACTTGTCATTTCATTTACCATGCTATGCACATACATTGCAGCTTGTTGTTAGAGATGGTATACAACAAACAAACCAACATCTTAAGAATGTAGTTTTAAAGGCATCACAAATCATTAGCCATATAAGGAAATCTATAAATGCAAGTGAAATTCTTGAAAGTGAGAAACGTGTTCAAGCACAAAATGTTACTAGATGGAATTCACAGTTGATTATGATTCGGTCGATATTAAAAATACCAGAAAGTAAACTGCAGGAAATAGATTATTCTGTAAAGCTGTCTGCATACGAGAGAAAGCTTTTAAAGGAGCTCTGTGAAATTCTTACACCATTTGAAGATGCGACACACCTTATACAACAACAGAAGCATGTTACAGCTAGTCTACCCATTCCAGTAACTGTTGGCTTAAGGAAGAAGCTCCAAAGTTTGGTGTCTTTGTATAACAACAAAATAGTAACAACCTTGGTAGAGTCTATTGCAAAAAGACTTTCTAAGTATGAAGAAAATGAGGCTTTGGTTATTGCAACTGAAAACAGAAGTGACTTTGAAAGTTTACTAAAAGATAAAGTAAGGAGTTTAGAGGACACCATTATGGATGAAGATGATGAATCTCTGTCACCTCCAAAAAAGAAAGCTAAAACAGATTTGTTTTCCTTTCTTGACTCTCCTGCTACCCCAAGAAAACGTCATCATTCTAAAATGCAATGTAAAGTAGAGGAATATTTAAGTGAACCACTTGAAGATATGGAGTGTGACCCTTTGAAATTTTGGAAAGCTAGACAGAGTACACATCCACATTTGTCAAAGCTGGCCTGGAGGTATTTTTCAATACAGGCTTCCTCTGCTGCTGTTGAGAGACTGTTTAGTATTGGAGGGAAAATTTTCAGACCAGACAGATGTAGACTCAAATTTCAAACATTTCAGAGATTAATGATGATTAAATGTAACGGACAATAAACAGTTACAAAATGTTCCTGTATATATGTTGTGAATCTTTGCGGTCTATTAAATTGATGAGTTTCGATGTTATTGTTTTGTATAAACATATCAAATTAAATCAAATCTCAATAAGTGCAACAGTGATAACCATTTTTAATTTACATCTTTCAAATGGGTACATATAAAAATCATTGTAATCAGATGTAATCATGATTACTTTGCCAATGTAATCATTAATTTAATCAGACTCTTTGAGAAATGGTGTAATCGTTAATTTAATTTAATCGTACAATTGACAAAGTAATTGTAATTTAATCAATTACATTGAAAGTAATCGGACCCATCTCTGAATACAACCCACTACAAGCCCACACCTTACTTGTTACCCGTTGTATTGACTTCAAATTAGTAGGTAAGTATCACAAATTATTTCATCCCCACTTGTAGTGTCAATAATTTGGTTCACCTCACTTGTTGGCAGGTCCTTCCATTTTTGTTTTTCTTTTGTGTCAAAGGTATTCAGATCAATGAAATAATATTGATTATAAGATGCCTTCATAATCCTAATACTTATAAAAATATTCCTATATTCTGTTTTTTTTTCAATTTAAAAAACACCATCCCGTACTCCTATTCAAATTCTAACCCTAACACCCCTTACCTTAACACACCTTACTAAAACTTTAAACACCTTAATGAGCAGTTTTAAATCAGACTACTTTAACTTTTACACCATGATGCTTATTTACCTGTATAATGTTACGTCATAACTTTTACTTACTAATATGACGTCACTTTTTTCACTCTCACCTTCCTACTTTCACGTTCACTGTTAATTACTAAAATTGAAAGTGTTTTGCAGCATTCTCTATTCTACACCACTGGTATGAACCCAGGTTATTCACTACTTTTTTTAAATAATGCAGAGCCATCTGCATTACAATGGTTCCGAAATTCATATAACGTATTTAACTTACAAACCACATATTCGGAACATCTTAGCATATCCTTACGGCAAAGTTCCGATTTAATATTTTTCTGGGATCATGGCAATCCTGACCACAATTGGGTTTAAAAGTTGTGCCTTAACATATTTTCATAATAATCATTTCAGAAAATACACAAATACAAACATTATGCTATGGTAACGTTGTTACCATAACGCTATAGTGAGTGACGTTATTGTATTATTCATTAGCTTTCATGACGATTAAACGTATATAGAACACACAACGCATTTATTGAGATTTTTTAACATTTATGGTGCCGTGACGGACGTTAAAGGCAATACGTGTCGGCAACAGAGCAGCAGTGACGAAGCTATGGATCAAATTCGAGGAGCTGAAAGAGAATCCTGAAAACGTCAAAATGGAGGAATTCAAAGCCATAGAGTATGTCGTAACCCAGAAAAAGAAGATTATTCATGATTTAAACGAGAAGATGAAAGAAATCCAACACGAGGATCACATTGAACAAGAAATTACAGACTCGGATGAGTATATGTTTGATTTAGACAGTAAACTAAAGCAAATACGAAAACTTAAGCAAACAATCGAATCCCTCAACAATAATTCTAATTTAAAAGAAAGTAAACAATGAACGCTAACACTGAATGCTATATACCTACATCAAACGCTATTTATACAAACACATCAGCCGTTTACATGCTAAACACTAGAAAACGAATTACATCGGAGGAAAATCCTACCGGAAATCAATCAAGCAACTTTATTGGTCCGATTTTACAATCATACAATACTCAGGAAGATTGTTCGTATATACAACCACCAGCCCAACTACCAAATGTATTTAGTAATGTAAATCATAGATTATTTTAATTAGATTAGCCACATTTTGACGGGTATGTTTTGCAGTTTAGCACATTTTTGGACTTTTACGAATGTACCATACACTAAAATAGTAGCCTTACACCAATACAGAAATTTAGTTATCTGAAAGCCCAGCTTATAAGAACCGCCGCCCAAACCATATCAGGATTTGCGCTTACGCACACCAATTATGAGACAGCCGTTTGTTTGCTAAGAGAGAGATTTGGAAACTCACACAATTTTTTAATGCTTACATGAAATCACTCATGAGCTTACCCGCAACGACAAATGATGCATTTAGCTTGAGATCTTACGGAGACAAACTTGAATCATATGTGCAAGGATTAGAGTCACTTTGTCAAACACCTGAGATGTATGGTTCGCTTTAGTTTTGGACAAGTTACCGATTGACATGAGAAAATATATTGCAAGAAAACGCGGGAGATATGACTTGATATTGAAAAATCTACGAATAGCAATAACCAAAGAGATTGAAATACTTAAAGCTGGCGAAGGAGTCATGAATTCAGACATATTGTACGCCACTGCACTTTTTTATGGGTACGCAATCACATTCATACAAGAGCGAATTCAAAGACACACGTAAGATGGTAAATACACATACATGTATATTTTGTTTAGCTGAGCAATATCCGGCGGAGTGCCCTGAAGTAACAGACGTAAACATAAGAAATTAAATTGTAAAACAGAAACAGTTATGCTTTAACTGTAAAGGGTCACACTAAGTAGCCGCATGCCACTGTACTGAACGATGCAAAAAGTGTAACGGAATACATCATACTAGCATATGTAAAGGAAAAGAGGTAATTCCAGGTATGACACCGCAGCCTAAATTACAATAGTCAGCAATCAACGTAGTTGAAACACCAAACGAGACTACAGTAATGTATCCATCACATCAGAGTCACGACATTCTCCCGAAAACAACAACTGCACCAGTTGTAAATAACGACCAAGAACTAGAAAGTAACATCTTATTTGACGAGGGAGCACAGCCTTCTTCAATTTTATAACTCAGAAATTAACTGATAAATTAGAAATAAATCCTACAGAAAAAGTAAGCATTCATCCGTCTGTGAGTTGAAATTTATCCCAGAAGGTTCGCAACTTAGACACTGCAACAATACAGTTACAGACCGACACAGGAGAAAAAGTCCATATCGACACACTCATTGTTCCAGAGATTGCCGTTCCGATTTAAAACAAGATTTCACATACTACAAGGAACTTTCCACATTTAAACTTAAGTACAGAACGTTTCAAAATTGACTTACTCATAGGCACCGACTACTACTGGTAAATTATCGAGGACAGAGTTATAAGAGGAAAAGGACCAATCGTTGTACAGTCAAAGTTCGGATGTGTGTAATCAGGACTAATCAATAGAAACATCAACCATCCGACAATATATATAGCTCTGGTAAACATCATTGAAGACAAGAACACAGCGAAAAGGGAAAGTTCACGGCAAAGTTGCTATGGAAACATGACCGTTCAGATGATATACTTTCAGGCACGACCGTTGCCAAAAGAAGACCAGAAGACACATCACAATGGCTCGTACAAAGTAGATCGCACATGAACCCACTTAAGGAAAATTTCAAAGAAAGTAACTTGCTACCTAGACGAACGAACACACCCTCAACTGGTAGAGTCAAGAAGCCAAATAGATACAAGAAAGGAACTTACAACGCATAAAGAAAATTACCGCTGAGTGATGCTACAGTATGCGGCAGAAGAAAAATCCATGAATGGACTATGAGATAAACTTTAGTTGTGATCAGTTAAGGTTAAGGAACTAGATTATTTTAATGGAGATGGACATACATTTAAATTTCTTTTATCTATATTGTGAACTTACATTTTCTTACAATTTTTCGTTACATACTTCGGAAAATACGCAAGGTACAAACATTATGCTATGGTAACGTTGTAACTATAACGCTATAGTAAGTGATGTTATTGTATTATTCATTACCTATCACTACATTTAAACGTATATAGAAAACACAACGCATTTATTGAGATTCTTCAACAATCTTACATTCGGAATTCCTAAGAATATCTTTACGGTAATTTTTGAACCTTTCAAGCTCATTTCAAAGGTATTGACCTAGGCTATTCCTTACTTAAATATTATTCTTGGATCCGGGCCCGTCTGGCCTACACAGAGGTTCAAAGTTGCCCTTTACGTATTTTCCATATCAAACACACATTCGGTACTCCTCGACATATCCCTACGGCAAAGTTCCGAACCGGACCTAGCTCATTTTAAAGGTATTGACCCAAGCTATTCCCCACTTAAATATTTTTCTGGGATCCGGGCCCGTCTGGCCACCACAGAGGTTCAAAGGTGCCCCTTAACGTAATTTTCTGTATTAACCATATGCATACATTCGGTACTTTTCGGCATATACCAACGGCAAAGTTCCGAACCGAACCTAGCTCATTTTAAAGGTATTGACCCAAGCTATTCTCCACTTAAATATTTTTCTGGGATCCGGGCCCGTCTGGCCACCACAGAGGTTCAAAGTTGCCCATTTACGTAATTTTCCGTATTAACCATATGCATACATTCGGTACTTTTCGGCATATACCAACGGCAAAGTTCCGAACCGAACCTAGCTCATTTTAAAGGTATTGACCCAAGCTATTCCCCACTTAAATATTTTTCTGGGATCCGGGCCCGTCTGGCCACCACAGAGGTTCAAAGTTGCCCATTTACGTATTTTCCATATCAACCACACATTCGGTACTCCTCGACATATCCCTACGGCAAAGTTCCGAACCGGACTTAGCTCATTTTAAAGGTATTGACCCAAGCTATTCCCCACTTAAATATTTTTCTGGGATCCGGGCCGTCTGGCCACCACAGAGGTTCAAAGGTGCCCCTTAACGTAATTTTCCGTATTAACCATATGCATACATTCGGTACTTTTCGGCATATACCAACGGCAAAGTTCCGAACCGAACCTAGCTCATTTTTATAGGTATTGACCCAAGCTATTCCCCACTTAAATATTTTTCTGGGATCCGGGCCCGTCTGGCCACCACAGAGGTTCAAAGTTGCCCATTTACGTATTTTCCATATCAACCACACATTCGGTACTCCTCGACATATCCCTACGGCAAAGTTCCGAACCGGACTTAGCTCATTTTAAAGGTATTGACCCAAGCTATTCCCCACTTAAATATTTTTCTGGGATCCGGGCCCGTCTGGCCACCACAGAGGTTCAAAGGTGCCCCTTAACGTAATTTTCCGTATTAACCATATGCATACATTCGGTACTTTTCGGCATATACCAACGGCAAAGTTCCGAACCGAACCTAGCTCATTTTAAAGGTATTGACCCAAGCTATTCCCCACTTAAATATTTTTCTGGGATCCGGGCCCGTCTGGCCACCACAGAGGTTCAAAGTTGCCCATTTACGTATTTTCCATATCAACCACACATTCGGTACTCCTCGACATATCCCTACGGCAAAGTTCCGAACCGGACTTAGCTCATTTTAAAGGTATTGACCCAAGCTATTCCCCACTTAAATATTTTTCTGGGATCCGGGCCCGTCTGGCCACCACAGAGGTTCAAAGGTGCCCCTTAACGTAATTTTCCGTATTAACCATATGCATACATTCGGTACTTTTCGGCATATACCAACGGCAAAGTTCCGAACCGAACCTAGCTCATTTTAAAGGTATTGACCCAAGCTATTCCCCACTTAAATATTTTTCTGGGATCCGGGCCCGTCTGGCCACCACAGAGGTTCAAAGTTGCCCATTTACGTATTTTCCATATCAACCACACATTCGGTACTCCTCGACATATCCCTACGGCAAAGTTCCGAACCGGACTTAGCTCATTTTAAAGGTATTGACCCAAGCTATTCCCCACTTAAATATTTTTCTGGGATCCGGGCCCGTCTGGCCACCACAGAGGTCCAAAGTCGTCTTAGTGTGGTCACCGTCATTTAAGCAGTCTCTGGTAGGTGTTCACTATTAATTTCTTTCCTTTTTTGGGCTTTCCATAAGTATTTCTATGTATATTTCTATATGTTTCTGGAATAATTTGATTTTGTTTCATATCTTATATATTAAATTACATCTTTGGTGAATCCTCTGTAATGTTTTATTGATACAAATCTATATAACATAAAGACAAATATACAACTTGTATCAGGGTTTATATTCGAGGACAACGAAAATTTATGACAGCTGGAAGGGGTCATAGAATGGTATCTTTTCCCTCAGGCTTTATAGTGATTTTCACCTAAATTTAAATATTGAACCGACGGCTAGCAGTCGGTTGGATATTGAATATCAATTATCGAATGTCAAATAAAGGACAGACCGCTTACATACATATTTCAAACGGAATGAAATGCTTTAGAAATTAGCAGAAACCGTGAAATTGTCGATTTCCGCTGTTAGATTGCATTTAACTAAGATTTAGCGATTTTTGGAACGTTTGAGCCTCACGCAGTTTTTTGGTTTTTAGACATATCGTCAAAATTGGCTGCTGGAAAAAAGTGGCTGCTATCTTGATTGGCCGATAAAAGTGGCTGCCAGCTTGAGTCTGGTCCTTGCTTAAGACCTCTGATCAAGATTAAGCATGACTCTCGGTAATAAAAATTCAGTACTCTGAGTACAGTAAATGCGCTCAAAACACCAAATCCAGTATTTTGATTTGTTGATTCCGGAGTAGGAAAATCGTGTTTGAATTGTTTTATGACCACCAGGCCTTGAAAAGACGTTTCAGATAATTTAAACCCTGTACATGTTATATAAAGATAAGATGATTTCGCCAATAGGAGTTACAGTGTGATTTATTAGGGTGCTAATAATATCATGAACCTGATCACAGTTTCTTTAGTCGTTTGGAGAATTTGGTGTTGAAGATCTTTTTAGTAGTTTCTTTTTTCTCAACGCAATGATAATTGGAGGTAACTTGAGAGCTAAAAATATTGCGCAGACACTTGTCTCTGTTGACTAAGCATCTGCATATTGGTTATGTGTGTTGCTGGGTTGATGTCATAATGGCGTATACTTCACAAGTCAAATTTATTACGTTGTGTGCATTTATTATCATTTAGATATTCTAACATGACGTCCTTCAAACGCTTTGAGTACACACCCGTGGTAAAATATGAATATATTGCCAGTGCTGTTCCGATTGTACTCCCACGTCATATGCTTTTTTATGAATGAGATACCCGACGTCATTGAACAATGACGTTAGAATGTAAGCATTTTACGGGAAAATACACGCTTGTGAATCCGAAAATCATCACAAGGAAACATACACAAATGATGCTAAAATGTGGCAAAAGCCCTTTATTGTACATCATATAAGACATATGAATAAATTATCATTCAAATTCATCCAAAACTGTCTAAATACATTATTTTAAATAGTTTAAGCATGTCACTAATGCAGTTTGCTCCGTTCTTTTACGCTAGTTTATTAGTGCGTTTATTTATGGGAACGGCAAATATTTGCCTACACCTAGAGCGCTTCGATCCAAAAGAATTGCCGTATGTGTCCTATCAGAATCGAAATAATTCATGGGGGCTTGAATATATCTAGATTTTACCACGGGTTGTCCCTTTATGCCGATATTTTACCCCTCATGAATTATTTCTTAAATATTACAATGTTTTAAATGAGTTGCTCAAGGCACAGTAGTTCCAAGGTTAAATCATAGTAGATTATATTCTACATTATTTCAATGATAAAGCAGTACTAGAATGAGACAGATGAGACGATTTATTGTTAAAAATGCATCAAGAGATTATAATATTTAGTATAGTTACCAAATTATTATTGAACACTTTTAGTTGAAGATTGTAAGTTGACCTTGATGTCTCTTTATCATGTTTACTATTTGTCTCGTTTAATTGCTATCTCATTGGAAATTATTCAACATTATTCCTCATAAATTTTTAAATTTGAATTGGTGCAGGGATTTTTTTACGCGGATGAATAAAACATAGTGTCGTGAAATTCATCATATTAAATTCAAGTATAAAATACAATTTTATGTAATCATAGAGTTCATGATTTCGTTGTTGCAATACAGCATACTTTATCACGGGTGTCTGTGATATAGATACAATGGATAAGCGTTGATTCTTGAAAAAGAAACCATGAGCCCGCAGGGCGAATGGTTTGTTTTTCATGAATCAACGCTTATCCATTGTATCTATAACTTAAACTATTGTGATAATATCTATTCAAAATTAAAGCCTATTCTTAATTAGAAGGTATTGTAAGTGAGTTTAAATAACCTGGTTATCGTGACAAACGATTCATTACAATAAATTATATATATTACAATTAAATGGTTAAAACAATACAAATACATGCTGAACACACCACGTCTGCCGTTAAAGATTTTCATTTGTCAGGCATCTGAACATTTTTGACAAAATGAGACATATTGTATCTTATTTCTCATAAGATTGAGAATGAAAATGGGGAATATGTCAAAGCCGGGGACAACAACTTGACAAAAAACATATATATAGCATATATTTAAAGCATGTGTCCGAAATTTCTAACAAGAAGTCTTCTTCTAGGCATAGCCCGATTTTCTTGCATAGGAATTTGCGAATAAACAGATGAAATCATACTATATTGATTTATAAAACAAAAATGAACACCTAGAATGTAAACATTTTTTTTCAAACATGTGGAATAGCTAACAATGATCCGATTATAAACGGAGAAACTCACTTTTATTAAACAAAATATCCACAATAACTTAAAAAACAAGAAACAAAACCGGAAAACTAAAGAAAATAGTCAACAAAATAAAAAATACAAGGATTCGAACCTAAACCGCCAAGTCTTAACTCATTAAGCATAACCATGAAACCTCGCGGCTACCAACTGATACACTACGAATGCCTATTATTGTATATATAAATGTACAATCCATGTGTGTCCGTTGTACCGATGTATATCAAATATTCATTTATATATATACGTTAGACAATTAAATCGTAACCAATTGGTAGTCGAGAGGTTTCGTCGATATGATGATGTTAGTGACACTTATGAGAATTCATGGACGGGTTCGATTCCCAGTGCAGGCATACAGAAATTACAAAGATTAAAGGTAGGTTTTTAAAATAATTCCATTAGTGAACAGAATTCAGTAAATTGGCCAATTCAAACTTAATGAAATTAGACACACAAAGAATACAATTGAATATAATTTGGTGAGTCCATTTCAGCGACGGATTTAGGAAGCGTTGATTCTAGAAAAAGAATCCACGGTAAATGAATAGGTTGACGTCACCACAATGGTTTAATTCGGTTTAACGAGAGAAATGATCGTGAAAGAATATCTAACGGGGGTCAAGTATTGCGAGACGATCGTGAAAGCTCTGGTACCGGATCGTGAAAGACATTTATTGAAAATTCTTGTTCAGAATCTGTGAAAAAATCGCTTAATTTTTAAAACGCGGAACAAATCCGAACAAAAAAATACGTCTGTCAAAATGGTTCAATTTCCTGAACATTACTGTGCAATAAGATAAAGAAAATATGCAGTACTTTATGAAAAAACACAATAGGCACAATGCATGTCTGTGGAATTAATCTACAAAATCACGCTATTTGTACCTATAATGGTCAATTTCAATATATCATGATATATTTTAAATGTAATCTTTGGTGTATCTGATAGTACAGTAAAATAAAAGTATGCTCTTCCCTTATATTAAAAGCGTTAATTTGTTTATGAAAACCTTGAATTTTGTTGATTTTCATCAAATTTGATCGTGAAAGATCAGGCAACGCATTATTTTGATCGTGAAAGATAATGCGTGACCAGACTAAATACTAGTAATCAGAAGTCAATATTTCTTCCACCATTTGATATACCTGCAACTGATTGAATCCTGTAACTATTTTGATAAGAATGAATATTAAACCTATTATTTTTTTTTAATTCAACACTTTATCTCGAAAGTTAAAAAAACAACTAAACACGTGTCTAAATCAGTGTGAAAAAGTAAGCTCTGAGAATCGGTCTAGTACAATTCAGGCAGACCGCCACTATTTAGCCAATAATATGGGTATGCAACGTTTGAACCAAAAATGTAAAGCATCAACCAAACACTTATAACAAAAACAGTATCTTTTATGAACAATTTGAGATTGAACGATAACCAACATTTTGTACAGCAGTACTGTCGTCTTAAGTTGTATGTATCTTTATATACAACGTAGCTGATATGGATTGATTTCTAATGAGATAACTATATACTACAGACTAAAGAATACCAGAGCGAAAATGCTAAAATGTCTCGTCTGCTTTACTTATGATTGTATATTTGTTAAACGTCTGTGATATTAAAGGTTTTAATAGAAGTGTTAAATACGCTTAAGATTGTCAATGGTTCACGAAAAGAGGTCAAGGTCAGATGAGCCATACAGATCTCTACAAACATCCCGTACACCAAATATAGGTGTTCCGATTTTTACAGTGCCTTAGAAACTGACAAACGTAATAGTTATGTTTGGCCAATTAATTCGGAACATAAGGTCGAAAGTATATGAAACCTGGCCGACAGCCAGACATAGACATCATACTATCATTCAAAATATCAAATACAACTGACGTCATATATGAAACATGCAAACAGAAATGTACACCATGCACCAAATACCGTGGCGCTATAGCATACAGATATATAAACAAAAGGCCAAACAACATTAATCGAACATTGCTAAATGATGCATGATAATGAGGTCAATGTTATTTGAAACCTTGCAGAAGTAAAAAAAGGTACACCTTACAATCATAACAACAGACAGTTATCCTAAACATTAATGAATCCTTGATACGGAGTTGACCACAAAACTAAATCTTCATCCATGAAATGAGGCAAAGTCGAGGTCAGATGAATCCTGTCTTTTGGACATGTGATTATAGGACCCAATATACAAAATGCAGTTATCCTATAACTCGTGCTTAGTGAGTACTTCCCATGACATTACAAACCTTTATCCTACAATCAGCCAACTATTATACAAATATCATGTTCAAATGCACAAATAATTATTTGTTTGTATTATTTGTACTTGTACAAATAACACCTCCTGTTACCCCGCTTATATCTTGAGCAAGCGATAAATTAATATGGGTTGTCTTTATGCGTACCAGTTTATTTTTGGCTCCTCTTCGATGTCCATGTTTAAACAAACGTTTCAAGTGCCAGGTGTAACTTGCAGAATAATAACAATATACTTACATTGGTTGATAATATCAGGAACATATATATTTAGATATACTGTTCCCAGCTAATATAAAATTTGCTTTTTTGGCGACTGCACTAAGTCCTAGAGTCATATCGGAAGTTGCGTGGCACCAAATCATCATTACAGGTAAGATTTTCTGAAAATATTGATACTTTCAAATGCCTAAATTTATTGAGGATCTTGGCCGATCTAGTTTTTCTCATACAATTGAAGAATAATTTGAACTTCTTCGTAGCATCAGATCTTTCACGATCCTTTTCACGATCTTCAAAAAGCGGTACGTGATCTTTCACGATCCGACAAATCAATTTTATGTAAATATTTCTTTTTTTTTACCAAGTTTCAGATTATGTTTATACAAAATAACTATGAGAACCATTTGATTCATTCAAATTGAATGCCCTCATTCGGATAAAAGTAGTTTATTTAATTCGAATTTGTGAAAAAATCATGTTTGTTTACATTGTTTATGTCATTGAAATGTCGAGAAGAAAATCTGCCTTTTGTTGTTTTGTAAAAACTATGTACTTTTAAAACTGGATTTTTTTTTAACGTGAATAATATATTTTATTGCACTCTATTGCTGTTACACAAAAATGTAACAATTTACTTGGTGTACAGCATTGCACTAAGTATCCCTGATATATTAGGTATTAGGTATCCAGGGAGAATATCTAATAAAAGTAAATTGATGTTACTGTAACATTACAATATTACAATATTTTAAATGATTTCATATTTACCGAAGAATTTCAATTTCTGCCGATAATGGTTTTTAATATTAGAAAAATGTACATCGTACTTGCCATCATCAACTTTGTGATTTAGATTTTCTCACATACTGATCATAATGTTGAACCATTTTGACAGACAGTTTTATTTTGTTGTAAATTTGTCTATGTAATTAATTATACTAGATTATTTACTGATCTTTCATATGTCTTCTCGATTAAATGTCTTTCACGATCCGGTACCAGAGCTTTCACGATCGTCTCGCAATACTTGACTCCCGTTAGATATTCTTTCACGATCATTTCTCTCATTAAACCGAATGACACCCGTGTATATGTAAACCCAATTATGTAGAACTAATTAGTATTTAATGATTTTTTTTTCGAATTAAGATCAGTTGTCAAATAGATGTTAGCATGTTTCATTTATAAATTAAAATATATAAATAATTATTCGAACACGAGTCCATAGAACGGATTTTCACACAATATGGACAGTTTGGTCACACAAAATGATAGAAAGCTGACCTATTAAAAGCTACGAAATAACCAATGTTGGCTTTTAATTGTTTGGCTTTATAGTGTCATTGAGTTGCTTACAAATTGACGTGTTATAAACACCTCCTTTCGGAACGTTAAAGTTTTCTGCTTTTCTACCTGTTCATCGAATAAAGCCTTTAAGTTAACAAATCGTAGTGTCTTTATTAAAAATCGAAGTAGAAATGGAATGTTTTTTTATAACTTTACCATGTTGGTATTTAAAATTTAAGTTTTTAGAATATAGTTTTAGCTATCAACATGCGTTGGAATAGCTAAATTGAAAGACTGACTCACAATACAAAAACACATATATATATATATATATAAGTGCCTTATCTGGTTTCGTTGTAACATTGCCATTTACTTTATGTATTTCAAACTTTCCCTTTCATGCATTTGAAAAATACTGTACTGATGTACTTCCGAGAACATAGTTATAAGTGCAAACATAGTTTAAAAAAACGTTTCCCTCAGTTTTAGTTTGTTACCCCGATTTTGTTTTTTGTCCATGGATTTATGAGTTTGAACAGCGGTATACTACTGTTGCCTTTATTTAGAATACTATTAATGAAGTTTCATAACATACAACAATGAAGACAATCGAACCTTATGTTTTCCAGTTAATTTTTGAATATCAGCAGTAAAAAAATCAAACTGTTGAAGTTTTCTCCTTGAATTATTAAATATTTTGTTATGTTGAGGCCTTTTGGATCTTACTTTACGTTTTTCTTTGCTCATTGTTGAAGGTCATACGTCCAGTTTGAAAAGAACAGTCAAGACTGGTAAAATTTAACTGCGAAAAGGCTTTTTAAAGCCGACTTTGCGGTATGGGCTTTGCTCATTGTCGAAGGCCGTACGGTGAGCTTTTGATGTTAATTTTTGTGTCATTTTTCTCCTGTAGAGAGTAGTCTCATTGGCAATCATACCACATCTTCTTTTTTTATAAGCAAGTTAAATTGTTAATTTTATGACAAATACATGTACTGCTCTTCAGTCGGGTTTTTGTCTCCTTAATACTTTCCCCGTTCCTTTCTCACTTTTATGTTTAAACCAGGCAATATCGAACCTATGGCTACTGAACAAATTGAACTCACATACACTCATTGTTTATTAATGGCTGTTATTACAATTCAAATTAAAATACATACTTTTAATAGCGGTTAAAATCAAATCGGACCAGAAGTAAAGCCAAACACAGACAAAGATTAAGACCTGGACAAGAAAAAGAAAAAAAACATTCCTTAATTCAAAATGATTGCCAAAAACCTTCCATTAGTAAACTTTAAAAAAACAATATCTATTTGCTTATGCTAGTACTAATGTACTGTCTATTGTAATACACATGTACTGTTATCGCTGCATATATATACAAAAGCACATATTATAATTTAACAGCAAAGAATCTTCACATATAAATGTTTCATAACGTTCATGTTTCAAGCAACATTTTAATACTCTATTATATATCGTGAAACTTTCCTTGCGTGATGCACTAGCAACATCTTATAAACATCGATTTCAGTATTGGAATTGTAAATGTTCACTTTTTATCATATACAAGCATTCCAAGAAATGACGTTTGGGGATAGGCCGGTTTGCTGTAAAAATCATTTGCACTGGCATGATTTGCAGTTCTGATAAACGCATGCTCATTTTTATCCATGTTACATAATGCCGTCATCGATGCAGAATGAATCCCTCCAGCATTATCCGTATTTCCGGTGGTTGATATGATTTTGTCTTCAACTACAAGTTCTGTAACAGCATGTTTCGAACTTTGAGTAGACACGGTCCAGGAAAACATGTAGACGCCTTTCCTTGGAGCAACAAAAATTCCATCATACTTATCATAACATCCCCCAATGTTGAGAATGACGGTTTCAAACACAACTGTCGATAATATATGTAATGTAAAGTCTCTGTTAGCTATCTTCGCGTAAAACATCACTGGTTGCTCAGATTTATCTACATAAAATAAACATAAATATCTAAGTTACACCGTTTAACTAACCACATTACTTCAAATATCTATCTGATTATAATTAAGATGTGTGATATAAAGAATTGGAATTAAATTTGAAGCTGTGTCATTTAAGGCTAACTGTTAATAGATATCTCTATGTTAACTGATCATTTAAATATTTTGAAATTTGACTATCAGGAATCGACAAATATGGCATTTTTAGTGCTAGCATCTTTTATTACATATATATCCAGTCAAGTCGAGTGTCTGTAAACTTTATGTTTACAAGCGATTTTACCTATCTGAGCAAATAGAATTAAAAATGGGTCCCAAAGACGACAATATAAAGTCTTTATAGTTATGAAGTTACGTTGTAGTCCTCTGTGTTTGGTAATCACATTATTATCATTTATTTGTTCAAGGCATATTGATGTCATTCTTATCAAATCTAAACAAAACCTCAGGCTATGAATATTACCTTTTGATTTAGTCACATTTTGAACTATAGTTTCCAATTTCTTAATGGTACTCTCGAGTGCAAAAATCCGTTCATCCTGGGTTTCATCAACCGAAACATTTTGTTGCTGAATAGATTTAGAATGACAGTCACTCACTAAAAATAAAAACACAATTACTGCGAGCGCTCCATACATCATATTGTATACACAAGACTAAAACGTAAAATACAGAATCGTCAATAAGAATCTACGCAGTAACAAAACAACAACAACAGCAACAAAAAAGTGTTCTGTAATAGAATTCTGTCAAGTAATAATTGAATGACGCATTTGTACTTTTCTTTAGTATCAATTCTTTGATAATAAAGCAAAAACAGGTATTCGTATTAAAGTGCCCTTAGTCTAGTTTTTTCTCTGTAGTGGGTTCTTATGGTTTTGATGTTATGGAGAAAAGTAATAGAGTGAAGAAGAAGATAACACATGTTCTTTACTTTAATTTGTATTCTGAAAAAAACACTGTTTTTGTGTGCTTGCTAATATAAAAAAGAAGATGTGGTATGATTGCCAATGAGACAACTATCCACAAAAGACCAAAATGACACAGACATTAACAACTATAGGTCACCGTACGGCCTTCAACAATGAGCAAAGACCATACCGCATAGTCAGCTATAATAGGCCCCGATAAGACAACGTAAAACAATTCAAACGAGAAAACTAACGGCCTCATTTATGTAAACAAATGAACGAAAAATAAATATGTAACACATAAACAAACGACAACCACTGAATTACAGGCTCCTAAGTTTTGCATACAAAATTAAAAACACAGTTTTGATATTGACCGTTATTATCCAGATGTATACAGATACATACTATTCCAATGTAGGAAACTAGATAGACTATCAACAAGGACGTAATCTACTAAATTCATGACTGACATATAGATATTACATTATACACTATCAAATTCACCTTGTAAAATGCAGCATACTAGAAATAATGATATTTGTATACATGTGTTAATTGCAATACTGGCTACCATCCCATTCGTATATTGAATATAATATTTTTCACAACACTTCATCCCACTTCAATAATATCATAGACAGTTTAGGGTCAACAAATAGACGCAACGACTACCACAAAATGTGCACATCTATGTCACGTTTCACTTACATCTATGAAGTTATATGTAAGTGCCTTAATTATTGTTCGCTTAAGTGGATGATTAACTAGCTGTGGTTGTTATCGTGAGTAATTATGAAAACAAATATTGCAATTTGCATACCAAACCATATATTGAGATATATCTTCAATAGAGCCTTTGAAATATAAATGAACATTAAAGTTTAGGTTTTAACATTTAATATTACAACTAACACATGACTAACATTGGTACTAGGTGACTGTGAATAACTGATCTGTTTTGTTTGAAATATTTCCGTCTGTGTAATGACAGCCCTTTCCTAGTCTTAAATTTCAGCTGTTTCCGTTCAATTAATTTAGATTTACTGACCATGTTTCAAAAGTTTTGATTTGTCTTGCATTACAAATTAAGAGATAAGTCTCCACAAAAGACCAGAAAAAATAGGTTGTAAGCAACTATTGGTACAAATTTGCACTCAACAATGAGGGAAACACCTGTTAAAGTTGTAAAACAATACAAACACTTTTTTCTAAAACATCAATCATTCCAACCACTAAATTACCCGAACTCGACTCACGACAGAGACATTCATTACGTTAATGGATATGTAAGCGTTTTGGAAAATTTTGGGTTCTGATTGTATACCCTTCTAGCCTACTTGTTTATGTACTCGTAATGAAGAAGCCGAATTTTTGTAGAACCTTCTAAAAGGCAAAAAGAAAAAGCTTCTAGCAAAATTTTCACTTTCAGATATATTGATGATGTCCTATTATTGAATTACCTATATTTCAGCCAATAATTATATTTTAACTTAAAACTATGGAAACTTCTTATACTATAAGGAATGCTTCATACCTAGATATTTTCCTCAATATTAACAGAGATGGACGATATCACCCGAGATCTATGATAAACGGGACGATTTCAACTTTCCAATTATCAATTTCCCATTTTTTGGCAGTAACATACCCTTTGCCCATTAGTATGGTGTTTACATATATCAGTTTATACGTTATGCTCGTGTATGTTCACATTACACGGACTATATAAACAGAAGTGTGTTCCTTATCCAAAAATCGCTCCATCAAAGTTATGAGGAGAACATATTAAAAATGACACTCCGTAATTTTTTTTGATTCATACGAAGTGTCTGTGTCCAAATTAACTGAAGACATTTTTACCATATCTTAGATTATGGTTTGCCATTACGTCGTCTGATTTCTTTGGTACTGACCGTGACTTATTAATGGTTGTGACTGTTTTGCTGAGTGTGAACTCGCATTGCAATAAGACATGTCAGGTATTTTGCTATCCAAAATTCATGTATTAAAGATGTTTCTTGTCATGTTTTGGAATTTTTGTCAGATTTTCGGAATCCTCTTGTTTTATCCTTTTGAATGCCTTTAAAAAAAAATTCCCATGGACTCCCATTTTTCTTTTTATAAATCTTTTACAGGTAAAATTATAAGCCAATTGTCTTATAAAATTTTATTTATTTTTAGTAGTACTTGAGAACTTTAACTCGTCAATGATAAAGCTATGAAAAATCAAGAGAGAACATTTTACCGCAAAAATTCCATTGGCTTATATCTCGAAAACAAGCTCAGTGACCCCTATATTTTTTTTGCTTTTTTGATTCCTCAATAAATCCCCCATTGTCCCCTATCAATATATACTAGTTTTTTGAAAAGTTATATATTTTGAAACTGAGAAGCGAACATCCTTAAGAACTGATGTTATTTTTGTTGTTCTAATCGGATATTGTCAAATGTCTTATAGTTTGCAGTTGTAAATCTTATTGTATTCTGCTCTATCCTTGTGATAGGGTAAATATAATTAATCAACCAGTTCATTAATAAGATTATAGTTTGGGTCAATTAAATTCAGACGATGTGTTTTGTTTACAGTTTGATTTAGAAGAAATACCGACATACCTAGATAACACAATTAATTGTATAATAACTACCACGATCATATATCAATAAGTATTGTTATCTTCGTTGTTATTAATACATGTAACAACATTATAACAAACCTAATCTTGAACTCTCTCTCTTATATTTATGAAAATTTAAGAAATTTAAATGTGTCGTCACGTTTGTGCGACAATCTCTTCGGCTAACATATGTGCTGATTTAGATTGTTTTACGTGTTCGTTTTTATTCTGTAGTTAGTACATGTAATCACTTCGGTGTTAACATGTATATTTATTAGATAGTATTTTCATAAATTTTCTGTTTGCAAAAGTAGGATTATTCTAATACTAAGGATTTTCTTATCCTCGGTAGATAACTTTAGCTTGTTAAGCACTACTTTCTGGATTTGTTTTTTTGTAATCAATGCTTTCATCTTTGATTTGCTTTCTTTAGTAGTTTGAACTGAGCATCATTGACGAGTCTTATGTAGACGAAACATATTAGCGAAGTAAATTTTAAGCCTGATAACTATGATAATGATTACCCTGTCGTAATGTTTTATTGCTTCGTTGATTTGTGTGCGTCTCTGTCCTGTATGTTCTCCCGTTTATTTATATTTTCGTCTTGTCATATAATGTTGTCATTTTAATGATATATTTAACATTGCCATAAAAGTGGAAGGTTTCGTTAGCCACACAACCAGGTTAAACCCATCATTTAAGCTTAATATATCCTGTACCCAGTCAGGAAAATGGCCATTGCTATATTATAGTGCGTTTCTGAGTGTGTTGTTTTTAGTGTTTCTGTTGTGTCGTTGATTCAGTTTTAGTTTGTAACACGGATTTGTTTTTTCTTAATCGATTTATGAGGTTAGAACAGCGATATACTACTGTTTCCTACGTTTGTACGGTTATAAACAGTAGAACTAACTATAAACATAAGGTAAAAAGATAAAGTTAGATCGGACTAATTAGACAGGCACTCAGCACAAAACAAGTAACGATATAGCAATAGAATACAGATATTCATAATCCTGAAATCATGATTATATTATTTATGCGTCCCTCTTTGATGAGTGCTTTTTGCGTTTGTTTGTGCAGTATTTCTGGCATATGTGTTGTTATTTTAGCTGTATTTTGTATCAGCGGGAATTGTTTTGCCATTCCACCAGCATCAACATGTTAAACCCAGGATTTTTCCTAGAATGTACCAAAACAAGCTAGTATATTTGATAGTTTTTAAAGAATATTTTGTTTCTATGTTAGTTGTATGCGGTTTTGTTTTTTGTTGCACTTCAGTATTTCTGTTGTTCCGTTTTTTTCCTCTTATAGTTTGTGTGTTTTTTGTTTTGGTTGAAAATTGTACCCCAGATTTGTTTTCTCTCAATTCATTTATTACGGTAAATTAATGTGTCCTATATACCTGATATATATATACAGACTAATTTAAGTGCAAGCGATCTTATATTACCTGTTTAATTATTTAGTAAATCCAAATTAAGATCATTTTCACCTGGACTGAATATCAGTTAAAACGACGAAAGTTTAACTTTCAATCACAAACTCCGAAACAGTGGTGACGTCATTCACAGCTTTAACAAAAATCACAACTCCTTCCTTCTGTCATACAAACGACTTTTCTAAGAATTGTATTGTAAGAAGAAAGGGGTAATTTAGGTGTCGAGAATGCTACTAGTAGTTCTTTTATTTGATCTACAAAAATAAATGAATAAATAATTGTGATAATGAATATACAAAAAAAAAGTCATAAAGACAAGGTTTAACATATCGAGAGTATTGAGGGTATTGACAGCACTTATATGTGTTTTAAATCCATTGTTGTGTTTTAGTCAGTTAACCTTCAAAACCATCCTGTATTATTTGTGAATATTGTTTGAGTTCTAACTACTCTCAAAATATAAAAGTACAAATGTAAGTTAAATATAGATTCGACCACTGTATCGAGTGTGATACGATATTTATCCACTCGAGACTTAAAAAATTTAAAATTTAAAACGCGAGGCTCGCCGAGCGTTTTGAATATTTAAAATTTAACTGTCGGGAGTGTATAAATATCGTATTACACGAGATGCAGTGGTTGAATCGGTTTCTTTAATGATTTTCAAACAATATGCAGGCAAATGTATTCCTTCTTTTCGAATGACCAGCACAAAGATGTGTTCTTTCTATGTGACATATCATCATGCATGGTCGCCTTTTATATGCCGTCACAATAGGAAATTCAGACGAAAGGAAGAAATTTTGACGACATAATCGGATTTAAACCAATGAAAAACTGAGATCAAACCACACGTTGATTAAATTTTTGTATACAATGGGCGCATAAATTGACGAAGAACTAGAGAAACAGTTCTATAGTACGCAGAACATTATTTTCTCAAAACGTTTAGAACTAAATCTGAGAAGACTGGATCCTGTCATAACAATCATACATTTGTTATTCCAATACCCGTTCGGTGTGTCTTGCTTTCATTTGATCTTTTGCGTTTTGCATTATTTGTCATTATCATTTGAACACTGGGTAATTGAAATGAAATAAGTACAAAGAGTTTAAACATAAAGGAAACCAACGATTCATTTTTACTTTTATGAATATGAAATTGCACTCACCTTTATTATTTAAATCGTTCCATTTCTGTTCCAGATCCTGAGAGAAACTTTCCATTTTTTCTCTGTCAAATCGGCTTTGTTAAAACGTAATATGAAATCATTTTTTCTAGCGTCAGCGTCATTTCCAATCGCAGCAGGTTTATAATTTGTTGCATGTGTCCCGGCTGCCAGATGTTTCGTCGTATTTAAAACATTGAACTAACTTTGCAGATTAATCTATCTTACCATAGGGCTAAAGGATGCAATTTCATGTTCCAAAACCTGGATATTTTTTCGAATTATCCTTCACGGTGGTAATTTGTTGAAATTGTTTTTTGCATGATGTTTTATTCATATCGTGAAATTTCTGCGTTATTTCAATTTTTGTGTTTAAAAGTTCCTGTTGAAGCTGTTTTATCATTTGTTCCTGTGACTTTTGAATCTGTCTTTGTTCTACCAATAATTTCAAAAGCATGTCGAAATAATTGTCAGATAACGGTGGATTAGTCGTACTAATGATTGTCTGTGTTTCTTCTTGCTACATGAAAACAATAGGATCAAAAGATACATCTCGATCAGCTCCTTTAATATTCAATTTTTACCTTCAAATAATATCGTTATACACATAATGTACTAAGTGAGGGTAGCCCTACCACTTAAACCTGTCTCTCATAACTCTGTTTCTACCGACAAAAACACTGGTTTCTAATTATTTAAAAAATATAACCTTGACCTCCGACCTTGACTTAATTTTCTTAATTTTGGATCAGGGACTTCAAATCAAAAAATCCTAGGTCTCTATCATTTATGGTTTACAAGATAGAAATGCATATCACTTATATCAAACGCATAAGGAGATATAAAATATATGTATCCCATTTTTGTACGGTTTACGGAGGAGATGCAGTCACGAGCAAAACAGTGTTCGGGGAGATAATTTTAACAAAGAAAATTGTTTTTCTTAGCAGGGTGAAATTTAAAAGCGTATGAACTATACGATACAATATAAGGAATATCTAAGCAACATATTGCGAAACACAAATCAAGCGCAAGTACAAAATTAGAACAAATTCAATAGGTCTTTCCACAGAAAAGTGGAAAGACCTAATAATCAGAACAAATACAATTGTGTGGAAAGAACTAATAAATTTCCAAAAGAGGAAAGAAAAGAATTGGGTGTGTGCCAATTAGGCATTTCATGATATTTATAGTGAATTAGAATGGTTAAAAGTGCACATTTACAATATAAATCGATTGTTTTAAAAACAATTGTTAGACGGTTCCCCTTTTCTCCTTTGAGACATAGTAGTTTCTTTATTGATTGATTGGTTGTTTGGTATGTTGGTTGGTTGGTTGGTCGACTGATATACTATGTAAGATTCAATATCTTTGAACAAGAAACACATGCTTTTGTCGTTTAAGAAAGAAAAATCTGTCAATCCCTATGTGAAATAAGTTTGCCTTTCAGTGTTATGACAATGTGAATGTCTATACACATTTTAACAGCAAAAGAAAAAACAAAAAACGCAACAGGTGACAGTCAGTAAATTGTCCTTAGATGGACAGCTGTATGAATTGATGGTAATTTATCCTAAGAATTTCATGTGATAAAAGGATAATATATATATATGGTTCGTGGTAGATAACTTAAACAATAGCTGATTAGGGACTTTCCGTTTTAAATAATTTAAAGCGTGACAATAAGATTTGCCTGCCAAAGTGATGAAAAATCGTTGAAATATGAATTGGCATATCTTTTCAACACGGTCTTGGGGCATCGGTACCCGAGTGGTATAAGTAGTTACTACTGTAAAATGTCTGACTTAGTGGGTTAATCTGACCTTGACCTCATGAAAAATTGTATTCAACTGTTACAGCATGGGCACTATAGTAAGTATACATTAAAATAATACATGTTCAAAATGTATACATATATACAATTAAAAGGTACCTGGCTTATACTTTTTTCTACAAAAGACATGCATTTTGTCTATGCAACACGTGCACTAATCAGTGAAGCTTGAATCAAATAATTGCAAGGCCAAATAAGTCAATAGAAAGTTGGAAAGCATAAATTTACACTCAATGTGAATTGTTTTGCAGTCATTTTGGGCCCTTTTATAGCTAACTATGCGGTATGGAATTTGCTCATTGTTGAAGGCTGTATGGCGACGGTATGTAGTTGTTAATTCCTATGTCATCTTGTCTCTTGTGGAGAGTTGTCTCCTTGGCAATCATAACATATCTTCTTTTTTTATACTTAAAGATGTATGTACAGCTGTACTAAAAAATCGCCAAATCAGTGTCGGATTTTAATAAATCTATGACTATGTATATTTATTTTGTAGAAGTATTAGATGAAGTTGAACCAAAAGTGAAGTACTGGTCAGGTAAACAGTCTACTGATGATGTCAACTGCCGGAGTGTAGACAGATGCAAGATTGGACCGCCGAGAAAACTTTCTAATGTCAATGAATATATTCTTACTGTAATGAAGCTACGTCTTGCTATGTAATCATTTGTTTTGGGTAATTTGTTTAGTGTACCGGAATCTCGTGTATCTCAAATATTTACCACATGGATAAATCTAATGCATATGGTTCTTAAACCTTGCATTAAGTGGCCATCAAGACGTAACATTAGGAAGTATATGCCTAGATCCTTTCAGACCAGTTTTCCCAAAACTACTGGAATAATTGACTGCACAGAACTGTTTATTCAAAAGCCAAAATCACCTACAGCTCAAAGTAGAACATACAGTTCGTACAAATCACAGAACACTTTCAAATGTCTTCATTCATTTCAGAAGATACAACACAGAGCACAGTGGCTTTCTTTTCTCAATTAAACCTGTTGACGAAATAACGGCTGACAAAGGATTAACTATTCGTGATATATTGACTGATCGAATGGCAACATTAGTAATTCCTCCATTTACAAAGAAATTTAAATGGGGAAAGGGGAAACGACTCTCTGTAGCAGATGTTATTAAGACTAAATATATTACCAAACATAGAATCCACGTGGAACGATCAAATCGAAGGCTAAAACTGTTTCGTATGTTGTCTCAGGTGATGGACATTACATTTAAACAATAAGCCAATCAAATGGTAAAAGTCAGTAGATTCATTTGTAACTTGGATAAGCCACTAGTAACAAAATAAAATGCAAATTGAAAGATTTTTTTCTTGTTTACTCTGAAAAGAAAAGCAAAATACATGAAGAACATGAACGTGACAAAGTTTAAATTCAGTTTTATTCTTTTATTTATTGCATGGTATTTTCTCAATATATTGTTGGAAAAAAATGTCACATTTGTCAACAATTGAAGCATAAAAATAAATCATCATCAAAGTAAATTCTTTCACAAATGAAAGATTTGTAAGGGTAAAAAATAAAGTCACACCATTTTATATTGCACACTCCCAATTGTCCCTGAATCTGTGTGTACCATGGCGAACTTTGTTTGAGGCATAAATTTTAATTTTAACGAAACATAGGTGATATTTTTTGTCAGTATGTCTTCATATTTCTTGTGGAGTTGAATCTTTAAATGAAAAGCCACATTTGATTTCAATCAAGCCTTTTCCACAACATTTACAACAAATTATTCCATCAGGTGATGCTCCTTAAAATAGATTAGCTTTAGATACATTAAGACCTCATAAAGATATCTTAGCACATTTATGTTTTTTTTATAATTCTGAAAGTATAAATGTCTTGCAATTGGTTCATTGTTGATTCCATATTCCATTGCTGGTGTATTAATTTTGTTGTTTTGCTGTAAACTATTTCTTAAAATGTAATTGTCTTTCTCATCTCCAAATTTAAAATGTAAAACAGAATGAAATAAAGATGCTGTAATTTTTCCAACTCTGTAAAAAAACCACTCCAGATTTTCAGCTTGCCCGCTTGTTCTTGCTTGGATTTGGTGTATTATGTCATCATCATGATACAATTTAATAAAGTCTAAAAAATTACTACCATTATCTTTGATTTTATCAGCTAATTGTTTCATTGACATAGGGATTTCAACTTCACCGTCACTTTCGTCACTGGAAATTTCTAATATATGTGAAAAAACCAATTTATTTATTTTACACAAATTATAAACACGCTTCTCTATCTCATGTTCCGAAAGTTTTAATCCTGTTGAAGGTGTATAATGCGAAGAATGCGGTTCTACTGGCAAAGAAGATGAAGGGTTATTTCTAATATCGATTTTATTAATTGTCAGTGGTTCTGACAATTTTCTTGCTCGATCCCATGGAAATGGGACACCAGTACCAACTTCTGTATTTCTGTCTCTGTGGTCTCTGTGTCTTCTTGAAGAGTTTTCGAATGAGAACAGGAGAGCTGTAATATGCTTGCAGGTACCATTATCACTGAAAAATACACTACATCTACATTTACAATATTACATGTAGGATTATAACAACTGTAAATTCATAAACTATTGGGTGCATTTAAATTGCCATTGTGTAATTGAAGACTGAAAGTGGATTCAAAAGTTTTGCGATATTGAGAAAAAAACCTGTTAAATTCATATGAAAAACAAAACAAAAGGCAAGTAAAAGTGATTCCGATTATATATCATGCTGTATTTTTGCAATAAAACAACATAATACATGTAAGAACTAAATTCATAATATTCTATAGTTTAATGGTTAGTGTTTTGAAATATTTTGATAAATTCTGTGTAAATTATTACCCTAACCCAGATACAAATTAAATACTTGTTTTCATGTTAAACTATATATTTATCAAGTCATATTTCTAGTATCAAAATTTCTAGTCCATCAACATCTTTATAAAAAATAAGATGTGGAATAAGTGCATCTGCCAATGAGACAACTATTCATTACAAGTCACAATTTGAATAAAGGTCAAAGAACAGCCTTCAACACTGCACCTACATGTAGCATGAATATGGCTTTAAAATAAGCATGTGATGTTTAATTTACAGAGGTATATGTATTTTGTATTGATATGAAGAAATGAAATTAAAGCTGCACATGGTTTTGTTAATTTCTTATAATTTTATAGAGGTAATTAAAAAAAACATTGGTAAGTTGAATGCCGTGCTTGATATATATATATATCAGTTTTTTTAAGGTAAGACTAATCAACTTACACAACACAAGTGCATCCATCACTTCTTAAATGGCCTTCTGTTCCAACAATAACCCAGGGGTTGTAAGGGTTTTCTGACTGCCTTGTCTCGGAAACACATGCTGCTCTCACATAGACATATTCAGTGTTTATGAGTCTGTGCAATTTAAATTCATGAATGTCATTGGATGTATATAAATTGAATACCTTATCTTTCCTGTAATTTGATAAACGTGACTCATTCCATTGACCAACTTTCATCAGATAGATTAAAATGTCGTATGATTCTATCAAAGGCAAATCCCGCAAATCAGAATTTCTGTTAAAACTATTTAGCCCCATTCTCTTCGACTGTTTGTAGTCGTCCTGTGTTTGCGTAACTTCCAACCTCAATTCAACAGCAATTTCACATAGCCTAACCAGCTGCTGCTTCCAAAAAAGACTACATGTTATTCTTTGTTTTGTTAGGAATGTCTTCAGATCCGGTACGTGCATTCTTTCGAACTGGGAACATTATTATCCATTACAGTCGACATTATTGACATTGACAACAAAAAAAAAACAGAAGTAACGCTGTGGAATTTTTCTACGCCAGCTATGCTTATCTCACCTCCACATATGAGAGGTCGACTAACCCGACATACTACTATTATATCTAAAAATTTGACTTTGAAAATAGTCTGAATAATTAAAATATAAGCATGGTTAACGAGTTTCTTCCTACTTTCTTTATACAGAATGTGATCTAACATCATTTAAATGCATCGTCATGCTAATAGAAGTCTGAAATTAAAAAAAATTCGTTTACACATTGCACTAACGTTTTTTTTCTTCTCATCTTCTCCATTCAGGTGTAAAGAATATATGCTATGACAAATACTTGTGTTCTATAAGTAATTATTATTCATATTTTCGTCTTGTTACTGAACGATTTAACACACACTGACTTATTCTATAAAAACAAACTGCTACACATAGATGTTAATTGTAAACATCAATGATTAACAATTGTTGGTTTTAAAATGCCACAAAAGAACGTGATAACTGTAAAAATGAACATTTTGCGATGACCTATTTCAATATCTAAAAAGTTCAGTCGTTTTCTTTATTGTATTATTGAATAGTTTGGAAATTGATCAGATACTGTAGTTTTATTTGACGTCCTCTTAACATTTGTTAGTGATTTTCATGATAAAGATGTAAAGAAAAGTACATAATTTTTATTCAGTTTTTTTTTTATCATAATCAAACACAACCGCAATCTTTCTTGTTGCCCTTTAACTTATGGTTTTGATGTATACTCTTTATGATTACAACGACAAGAAAAAACGGAAAGATATCTAGAGAGCCAGATACTAATTTGAAGAATAAGCAAGTTTCCCTCTCATATGTCAGATACCTAGTTCTAAATCCACAAAATAACGCTACAAAACACTCAAAGATAAACAAGTTAAACAGGTAACCCCTTTCAATTTAAAAGAAATCAATAGAAAAAATGATGACGAAAAAAATCTCCTTTTTATGCAAATATAGCATACATCTGTAGCAAGGATGACTTTTGACTGTTTTTTAATCAACATTTCATTCCATTGCTATACAATGTTGCATATTGGCTTTTGAAACCATTGATCATGAATGTCTAATTACATTGATATACACATATATAATGTTGTATGTCATTGGCTTTTAAAACTTTTATCTTTGTCGTACTGGCATCATTTTATATTGCAACAACTGTTGTGAACAGTACCGGTATTCACTATCTTGCTAGTAATCATAAAAAAGAGAAACTTATAAGTTGCACTGTGCCCTTCAGTGTGGAACATTTTTAACATGTCCTCACGGTGTATGAAACGAGAATACATGCCACTTAAAATGAACCCTATATTCTGTACTCAAACTGAGCTTAGACAGACACATAATTACCGAGTTTACGCTCACTAACAAATCATACTTATACTTCAAAAAGCGCAGTTACCATTAAAACAAGGAACATGTTTCTTCTTAAGAAATAAAAAAAAAGATGTGATAGTATTGCCGATGAGACAACTCTCCACAAGAGATAAAAAAAAATGACGCAACAAAAAACAACTATCGGTCACCGTACGGCCTTCAACAATGAGCAAAGCCCATACAGCATAGTCATCTTTAAAAGTCCCCTAAATGACAATGTAAAACAATTTAAACGAGAAAACTAAAGTCCTAATTTATGCACAAAAAATGAACAAAAAAGAAATACGTAACACATAAACAAACGACAACCACTGAATTACAGGCTTCTTACTTGGGACAGGCACATACATACAGATTGTGGCGGAGTCAAACATGTTAGCGGGATCCCAACCCTCCCCTAACCTAGGACAGTGGTATAACAGTACAACATAAGAACAAACTATAAAAATCAAATGAAAAAGGCTTAACTCATCAGATTGATAAACATACAAATGGAATTGACCGGTTACTTGTACATCCCAACAACAAAAAGACACTAGGTACAGATCTGAGATTACTCACAGTAAACTGACAGATAGTTCAAAGCCACTTACAACTAATAAAAAATTTAAGACTTGATTATCAACACGAAAACCAAATCCTGCAAATAAAAAAAACCGAAGAGGATAACGAAAGCGATATTGACATTAAACACATGGAAACAAACATTCACACATGTAAATTTTATATTTTATATTTTTTTTCAAACACATATCGTTTAACAATTATTAGTATTCAGTTAAAGAAAACAACATCCAACCCATAAAGGTTATTGTGTGTCTTTATATGTTGTTATGTAACACTACTGTTTCAGGTTAGAGTGACAGTTTGAGCCTATTAAGACGTTTATAACGCTGTATTGTATGCACCTGTCCTTAGTCGGGAGCCTGTTGTTCAGTGGCTGTCGTTTGTTGCTGTGGTTGATATATAATTGTTTTTCGTTTCTCGTTCTTTTATATAGATAAAACCGTTGTGTTTCCTGTTTGAATAGTTTTCCACGAGTCATTTTAGGGTCCTTTATAGCTTGCTGTTTGACGTGAGCCAAGTAGTTTCCATGTTTAAGGCCGTACTTTGATCTATTATTGTTTTGGTTTTTTTTACATATTAAGACATGTAAGACTTGGATGGACAGTTGTCTTATTGACACTCATACCCCAACTTTGTATTTATACTTAGTTTGGTAAATGTACATGCATTGCTCCATTAATGTCATATACATTTTAGTTTTAAGAAACTCGTTACAATTGACTTGGTACATTCCCTTTCTAAGATTTTATTAAAGTTTAGGTATACTAATTTTCTATTTATTTCTGTTATCTTCTATTTATGGCTATTTCTCTGTCGATTTCCGTTGTCTCTATTGGAACGAACATACGTTTAAACTCCACAAGGAAGTGACCTCTTGGAAATGTGAACATTGTTTGTATGACAACGAAAGATAATTTGCACTTTAGGTATTACACGGTGTACTTTAATACACAGAATTTGAAACTCCAAAATTTAAGACTCACGTCTCACTGTAAAAAGTTTAAATTTATCTAATAACCTTGATTATTGTCAAGATTACCGAAGTCAGTTTATACGTAGACGTTTACATGCTTTATCTAGGTTTATGATTTGAACCTACATTTTTATTTTAGAACGGACGAAATTTATATAGAGTTTTATAATTCTACGTGACTTTGAAATTAAGGACTTACGGCTAACAGTAAAAAGGGGTATGTTTGTTTTGATTTATCTTATAACCCTGATTATAGTACAGATTAATGAAATTACTTTATGTGATGACATACATCTATGTTTATTATTTGAACCCAAATTCTTTTTCTCAAGACAGATGGCCGAAATTTATATTAATTTTTAAAATTCTACGTGACTCGAAATCTGATTTAAGGCAACATACAAGCAACACACAGGTTATTAAGGTTCAACATATAATTTGCAGTCATACTGTAGTTAGAGATCAAAGTATGAAACCATGTGAACAAATTTTAAGACTGTTTTATAGACGGACTGCAATATCATTAAGAGTAAAGAAAAACAAACTTTATTTATTTTGTTTTTTGTTGTAAAACCAAAGAATACTGTCAACCCAAAATAGGTTTAGAGTTTATACTTTCTCTAGAATTTCTTCCATTATGTTGATTATTGTCATGTTGTTTTTTACTATTTGGACTCCAAAATCATAGTTGTCTTTATATTTGAATCTATCAGTATTAATTAGTTATTTAATCTTTAGTATATACTAGTCTATTTTCATTTATCATGAATTGCTTTCTAGGCCACTGCTACTAACACCCACCATGAAGAATTCAGATAATGGAGTTTTTAACATACAGGACTACCCGTTTATAGTTGAGACATGTTTTCTTATCTTTCTGTCAGCCTGGGTGCACTTGATATATTATGGAGGTATATGTCTATATCATCTTTAAATAACCTTTTACTTGTATTTGCTTTTAAGCTGAAACAAGAGAATATTGTTATATATATATATACTTATAAATATAATTATTTTCTGTGACTGTATATTACATTAATTTGTAGGATCCTTTACTATAGATAATTTAGCTGATCTGTAACAATAACATCTTCATGCCTTATATATCATGTACTGTAGTACGCCGCTAGATTAAAACTGACGAGGAAAGGTAACACACGGCCAGCGAAAGCTCTTTTTTGAGAGCCCAGGTGGTCGTGTGGTCTAGCGGGACGGCTGCAGTGCAGGCGATTTGGTGTCACGATATCACAGTAGCATGGGTTCGAATCCCGGCGAGGGAAGAACCAAACAATTTGCGAAAGCAAATGTACAGATCTAACATCGTTTGGTTGATGTTTAGACGAGTTGTATATACATTATGTACACAGCCATGTATCACCATCATTGATGGCGATCCGATGGATACATCTGTTGTAGAGTTGTCACTGACTCAGACGTACTTATAAATATAATTATTTTCTGTGACTGTATATTACATTAATTTGTAGGATCCTTTACTATAGATAATTTAGCTGCTCTGTAACAATAACATCTTCATGCCTTATATATCATGTACTGTAGTACGCCGCTAGATTAAAACTGACGAGGAAAGGTAACACACGGCCAGCGAAAGGTCTTTTTTGAGAGCCCAGGTGGTCGTGTGGTCTAGCGGGACGGCTGCAGTGCAGGCGATTTGGTGTCACGATATCACAGTAGCATGGGTTCGAATCCCGGCGAGGGAAGAACCAAAAAATTTGCGAAAGCAAATTTACAGATCTAACATTGTTGGGTTGATGTTTAGACGAGTTGTATATACATTATGTACACAGCCATGTATCACCATCATTGATGGCGATCCTATGGATACATCTGTTGTAGAGTTGTCACTGACTCAGACGTACTTATAAATATAATTATTTTCTGTGACTGTATATTACATTAAATTGTAGGATCCTTTACTATAGATAATTTAGCTGCTCTGTAACAATAACATCTTCATGCCTTATATATCATGTACTGTAGTACGCCGCTAGATTAAAACTGACGAGGAAAGGTAACACACGGCCAGCGAAAGCTCTTTTTTGAGAGCCCAGGTGGACGTGTGGTCTAGCGGGACGGCTGCAGTGCAGGCGATTTGGTGTCACGATATCACAGTAGCATGGGTTCGAATCCCGGCCAGGGAAGAACCAAAAAATTTGCGAAAGCAAATTTACAGATCTAACATTGTTGGGTTGATGTTTAGACGAGTTGTATATATATATATATATTCATTAAATAAAATAATAAAATAAGTAAAAAGTTAACAGTTCCATTCTATCGATTTCATCCTTCCATTGGGACTCTTCAGGATAACTGATGTAGTGTCGCTATAGGCGACGTCGTCAAGGAGGTTTATGACGTTCCGTCATTGTTCATTATTAGTAATTCTCTGGGTTTAATTTCGATCGGAACGTTGTTATGAAATAACGTTCCATCTCTTTCCTATATGCTTCATCCCGTCTACATTTAAAGATAGGCATTATTTGAAAATGCTTTTTACCACAAATATCAAGATGTGCACTTATTGGCGAATTTCTGTATTGTGGGTGTTTTATTTGTTCTTTGTGAACTCGCACCCGTTCACAGAGACTATTCCCGGTCTGTCCAATATAACTTTCGTGACAACCAGGACATGTGACGCAATAAATAAGATTTGTTGTCTTACAAGTCATATTGGCGTTCACATGAAATTTTTTGCCATCTTTAAACGATTCCATTTTACCCGTTTCTAAATATTTTGTATCTTGACCGCAAACACCGCATCTTGAATCTCCGCAAGACTTTATTTCAAAGTCACTAACCTTCGGTTCGAACCGAGCTCTAGTTAAGTGTTTCTTTAAGTTTTTAGGTTGTCTTCGGCTGTAGATTAAGTTTCCTTCCGGTATCAATTTTTTCATAGTTTCACTTTCGTGTAGGATCGGAAGGTTTGATTTAATTGTATTAAAAACGTCTGATAAACACGGATCATGTTTACTAACAAACGGTATTTTCTTTAAGTTTTCATCCGTGTCTTTCACTTTCGGGGTTCGTAATTCTTGTAGTGTTAATAGTTTAGATTTTCGAATTCCACTTTCGATTAGACCCTCTGGGTATAACTGTTGTGTCAAATAGCCTTTTAATTCCTTCAAACGTACTTCTCGAATGTTAGGGTCGGAAACTATAGCACAAATCCGCCTGCGGAGATTCAAGATGCGGTGTTTGCGGTCAAGATACAAAATATTTAGAAACGGGTAAAATGAAATCGTTTAAAGATGGCAAAAAATTTCATGTGAACGCCAATATGACTTGTAAGACAACAAATCTTATTTATTGCGTCACATGTCCTGGTTGTCACGAAAATTATATTGGACAGACCGGGAATAGTCTCTGTGAACGGGTGCGAGTTCACAAAGAACAAATAAAACACCCACAATACAGAAATTCGCCAATAAGTGCACATCTTGATATTTGTGGTAAAAAGCATTTTCAAATAATGCCTATCTTTAAATGTAGACGGGATGAAGCATATAGGAAAGAGATGGAACGTTATTTCATAACAACGTTCCGATCGAAATTAAACCCAGAGAATTACTAATAATGAACAATGACGGAACGCCATAAACCTCCTTGACGACGTCGCCTATAGCGACACTACATCAGTTATCCTGAAGAGTCCCAATGGAAGGATGAAATCGATAGAATGGAACTGTTAACTTTTTACTTATTTTATTATTTTATTTAATGAATATATACATCTGCACATGTGAAATTTATTTTTTACGCCTATATATATATATATATATATACAACATAAGAATATTTCGTATTCTTTTTACTTGATAGGATTTATTTTGCAATCCCTGAACAATTATTCTTCCGCTGAATACAATTTTTGATAAAGTAGGAAAATCAATTGAAAAAAATCAATAATCTATAGTTATGACAAATAGGAATAAAAGAACAGTTTTGAGCAACAGACGGTGTCTACGCAATTATCGATGCTCTTGTTGTGTCCTAAATCTATATGGACATTGAGACAAATGTATCAGAATTAATCAAGATATGCCACCAAAACCACTTTTTTACAAATATTATACCACCAAATAAGTAGAAGCATAATATCAAATAAGTCTTCATGTACAAAAAACTTGTTTTGTCTGAATTTATATCTCCCAAACGTTGATTTGGATTGATAACTAAACAGCCATTGACCAATCAGATCGGTATAAGATTGTTAACTGTTTAATACACGCTTGGTTGTTAAGCTGTGTAGTATAATTTACTTCATTGTTCACTAACTATTACTGGACAAAACATAGATAAAGAAGCTTATGAAGTTATAAAGGATGTCTGAAATTCGTCAACAATCAAAACTCTGCATTGGACACTAAATATCTGACCGTGAAATTGAATGAGTCTTTTTTATCTCGTTATTCGGAATGGTAGCGATATAGTATGTATCATTGTGTTTTTATAAAGTTATCAAAAGTACCAGGTTTATAATTTGATACACACGACGCGCGTTTCGTCTACATAAGTCTCTTGAGAGATACGCAGATCAAAACAGTAAGAAAGCCAAAACAAGTACGAAGTTAAACAGCATTGAGGACGCAAAATTTCAAAAAATGTGCCATATACGGCTAAGGTTATAATGTTTTAGACATTTTAATCTACTTAATGGATCACAAAAACTGTTAAAAATATTGAAAAGTCAGGAAGAAATTAATGGAAAATATGATCAGTTATAACATGTTTTACTCATTATTAAAAATGTTTCATTTTGAAGTTTACTTTATGCAGCGCTTAAAGTCCTATCATACTTTTACAATGGAAGCGATGAATCATTCAATCAGTCGGAGAAAAGGCATTACATGCATGAAAATCAATCAAAAGGTAACATTGTACATGTATGAAAATGAACCTTATATATTCAAGATATCAGTTTTGTGAGACATGAAAAATACACTATATGATAAATGACAAAAAAAATAACATAATTTCATGTGGAACCTGTGAAACACATCGATAACATTTATAACTATATATATTTGGAATGTATGCACTTACTTCTTCTAAAAATGATCCCTTGTCGTCGAAAATAACATTACATACATTTTTATACTGAACTACTTTATGATATAAATGGAAAAACTAACACCTAACTTCAAGGCAAGCTAGTTGAACCTCCCACTTGAGGGACAGTCGTTTATAGTTCTATAATATTGACAAAATTGGGTTCGATACCCAAACCGACATAAACCGACATAATATATATATGACAATAATCACTTTATTCTAGTCGTACAAGTGTTTTGAAAGTACCATTTGGAACTTGTTTTATATTTCCTGAATTATCCTCTGACTAATATTAGATGAATAAACATCTTTCATTTGTTATTTGATTCCTCATCTGTTGACATGTATTGTATCATTTATCATTTAGCTTTAGCATGTTTAGTAAAATAACAACAAAAAATGCCAAATCTTTAAATGAATGACTTGTGGTATTCGTGTTAAATTTACTTAATGTGCAATATTAGATTTAAATTCTTTGTCAAGTACTGTATTTTTTGTTTATTACAGCTGTAAAGCAAATGTCTGCTGATTTAGGTAAAGTACCAGACGATCAACCAATATTGTTGGTTCCATCACCACCACCCGATCCACCAAATCCACAATGATGTTATTATGAAGTAGACTTTTTTTAGATTCAACTGCGTCGTACAATCTTTTTTGTCCATTTTATACTGTCGAATTAAAGCCTATTGATTGCGTTCTATTGATAAAACATTTGCCTGAAATTGAACATATTTCCTGCTTAGGATATCACGAATTCATGATCATGATCATAGTCCCATTGCTTTCTATGTGTTATTCTGCAAATTCAAGCATTATCGACTACTTTGTTTTAAGTTCAAATAAAGTGGCATTTATTTCATGTCAAAACTATGCCTCATCCTGACTGCTACTGAAAATTACAACATACCTTTCATAACATATTAGAGCGTACTGTTTCCCAAAAGTTAGATAGTACAAAAACAGGTATTTTTGATCTGAACAGCAGGGCAAATGCGCCCTCTTCTCATGATTGTGTATACTGTTTAATATTCAAAATAATCTTTCCATTAGGGTGCTACAGTGATTTCAAGTCCCCAAGCTTTTTTATAAACCAAAACTTCCAAAATATTTGACCCTTTTGACAAAGATACAGTTAACAGAAGGAACACCTTTGTTTGAATTATGTACTATTTTCTGACCGGGCCCGAATTAGTGGTTCTATACCGACTTGAAAGTATTCTGTCAATTTTCATTAAACATTGCTTATTCTTCTTTTAGTACAAATGTAGTTTTTTATTGTTTGTCATGCTGTTTTCTATTTTTCTACAAAACAACATAAATTAGTTCCTTCTGATATAATTCCAGCTTTTTTTTATGCTATTGTGAGCTTTAAAAAAATACCTTCATATTTTTCCTTCGTTATACATGCAAACGTATAACTAATCTTATATTGAATTATAATAAATCGTTGTTGTTTTAATATTCAATCCTTGAAAAATAATAACGACTAAATCAAAAGCAATTTAAGTATACAATTGTTATTTAATAAAAAAAAAAAAGAAGAAAAATTGGCTGGAGATCGAGAGGTTGTTTATTATGTAACGAATACATAGGTCAATATCAATATTATACAAAAAACCTGGCCGGAAAAGACGATGTAAATTTAAACCTATCATTTAGTTTTTGAACCTATACTTAATCTTTTAAGTAAATAAACTTATTATTGTATAAGTACCATTTAAAATTTCACCATGTTTCTAAACTCTGATTCAATTAAAAGTCGAGAACAATATTTACTCTGCTAGAGTTTCAGAGTAAACATAAGGTTTAAGAAATGTTTCACGTATTATACACCTTCTCCAGTAGGCTGAATTTATTTCCTGGAAACTTACATTTTTTATACAAATAATGAGATGTTGTATGATTCCAATGTGACAATTCTCAACGAGAGACAAAATGATAAAATGAAGCTTCTTTTTCGATTTAACATTCTCTGGTTAATACCTCTTGAGAGACATGAGTTGTTTGATGTAGAAAAAAAATTCATGTAATATCATAACTAAAGTTAACTTGGAATGATTTACTTGAAACTTTACATTACTATTGGGATTGGTGAAAAAAGTATTGATTTACATGTCATTTTAGAATTATGGGATATGGGCTCTTGGATAATTCAAAAATAATCTTTTCAAAATATGATGCACTAGCCCAAATTGTAATCAACATACTTATTTGCTTTTGATTTAAAAAAAAAAAAAAAATCTATATGGTCTTTCGAGAGCAAGAGTCTTCTGTTATCATATTGATTCAATATTTAGACGCCTATGGTAATCTTCATATATATTTGTTAACAGAGCCATTTTATTATTTGGTTCCTGCATGATTGAATATCTTCTTGACATCCTACTTTATTCTTGCAACAATTTTAATGATAAATGTAAATATGTAGAGTAAAGGGAAATCATGTACTAGACCCAGCTGCTTTTTCCTTTTGTTTGCCGATAATTGGAATCTTACAACTCTTATTCAACAAGGAACATTTGGGTCCAATTTTTCTTGGAATCAGTGATTTGGATTGTTTGTTATGCTTTAATAATTTGATACCTCAATCAATTACATGCAGCAATACAGTTTCAGATCTGGTTTTGGTCTGATTATATTCCTAACTTTACAGTTTTTGATATATCATTCACATTATCCCCATAGTATGTAGTGTCAAAGTAGCTTTCAAGTTTCAAATATCTTTAATGATGCATACATACGATTCTATCTTCATGTAACAGTATAAACGTATCTGATACCTTAACACTTCATATTAGCTTTCCCGACTACAAACTCAAAGACAGATAACAAGAATTGATCTAGATTTGTTTCATAAAAAGACATGACCAACGTAATTTTCACAAATACTAGTATTGTTTTTAGGAAGGCAAACACCTTTTTTTGTAAAAATGCACATTATTCCCTTTTAAAATTCACAGAAATTTATATCTTAAATGTGTGCGAATTTTCATGACGTAGATAAATACAATTATTTGAAAAAAGAGAAAATAAGGACTAAAACAGGGGCTTTTTGGACGAAATGTCCGGGAGCGAGGATACACAGCGAAATTGACACCCTTCCGTTAAGTTGTTTTCATTCCAAAAAGGCACCAAGGTTTATACACAACAGGCTTCTAGATCAGAGATTGCGACTCATTAAAGTTATATTATCCAAAAACTGCTACAAATATATAATTCAAGAACAATTGGACCAGCACGACTAAAACTGACGTTTCAACATCAATTATATATAATTTATAATTTACTGAAGGTATTCCGCTATTTAGAATGGTATTTGCCATAAAATATTCATATTACAAGTATTTATATCATATCTTTTTTCTCTGTACAATTTGTGCTAGTATGCAAGTCTTATTAAAACATCAAAATCTTAGTTCAATTTCTAATTCTTCGTGAACCTCTCCTGTTATCTCATTTTTTAAACATTGACATTCAATTGAAGTACATAATTATTTTTTAAATACGAAATATAATTTTCCGGCCTAGTAATTTCTAATTTTAGTAACAAATCGACTCGTTCATCTCAATGTCACGCACGTTTATTCTTTAGAAGAAGGTATTACCTGAATTTGAAAGTGACATTATTTACGGATGTTTATGTGTGAGTCATTGCGAGTTTGAACATTCACCATTTCATTATTTAAGACTCACTTTGACATGTAGGGTATGTTTGTTTTAACTATATTATAATCACTGTTGTTGCTAATGTTAAATATTTAAGGTACTATTACCTTGGCTAATTATGTTTAGAACTTTAAACGGTAAAAACATATTTACGTTAAATATTTTTTTACAATGGACATGACAACAGAGTTAGAATTGTATGTTATATTTTGTTAAGATATGTTTCTTCTATTACATGGATTTGGCTATTACATTTAGGTCTACTTTTGACATTTATTTATTTACCGTTCGGGTCTTGTATACAAAGCATTGGCTTTAACACATTTTGTTTTGATTATTCTTGCTAAAATAAATTCCAGAAAATTGTTTCAGACACACCAAATTTATAGCAAGTGTTTTTTTTTTTTATCTTAACTTTATCTAATGGCCATGTGAGCTTTTCCTAGCACTTCGTTCATCGTCTGTCGTAGTCCGTTATTTTTATAAAAATTATTCTCCTCTGCAACTAATAGACCACATTTAACTAAACTTGGCTACAAACTACTGGGGTATCTTGTTTAAAATGTGTCATATAAGACCCCGCCTGTCAACCAAGAATGACCGACTTGGCTAAAAGTAGAACATAGAGGACATTTAAAATGGTATATGCCATAAAATATTCATATTACAAGTATTTATATCATATCTTTTTTCTCTGTACAATTTGTGCTAGTATGTAAGTCTTATTAAAACATCAAAATCTTAGTTCAATTTCTAACCCTTCGTGAACCTCTCCTGTTATCTCATTTTTTAAACATTGACATTCAATTGAAGTACATAATTATTTTTTAAATACGAAATATAATTTTCCGGCCTAGTAATTTCTATTTTTAGTAACAAATCGACTCGTTCATCTCAATGTCACGCACGTTTATTCTTTAGAAGAAGGTATTACCTGAATTTGAAAGTGACATTCTTTACGGATGTTTATGTGTCAGCCATTGCGAGTTTGCACATTCACCATTTCATTATTTAAGACTCACTTTGACATGTAGGGTATGTTTGTTTTAAATATATTATAATCACTATTGTTGCTAATGTTAAATATTTAAGGTAGTATTACCTTGGCTAATTATGTTGAGAACTTTAAACGGTAAAAAAATATTTAACGTAACGTTAAATATTTTTTTACAATGGACATGACAACATAGTTGGAATTGTATGTTATATTTTGTTAAGATATGTTTCGTCTATTAAATGGATTTGGCTATTACATTTAGGTCTACTTTGGACATATAGTTATTTACCGTTCGGGTCTTGTAAACACATCATTGGCTTTAACATATTTTGTTTTGAGTATTCTTAAGCTTGCTAAAATAAATTCCAGAAAATTGTTTCGGACATACCAAATTTATAGCCAGTGTTTTTTTTTAAAATTTTTTTATCTTAACTTTATCTTATGGCCATGTGAGCTTTTCTCAGCACTTCGTCCATCGTCTGTCGTCGTCCGTTATTTTTATAAACATTATTCTCCTCTGCAACTAATAGACCACATTTAACTAAACTTGGCTACAAACTACTGGGGTATCTAGTTTAAAATGTGTCATATGCGACCCCTCCTGTCAACCAAGAATGACCGACTTGGCTAAAAGTAGAACACAGAAGTAAAATGCAAGTTTTGTCTCTTATTTAGAATCTATTATTAATTGAGAAAATCTGACAGAACAGAAATGTTTAGAATATGAAGCTCTACCAATTTTGATACACGTCCAAACTCTCAGATGATTTCTTATAGTAGATAATGGCTTTAAATGAAGAAAAAAATGTCTATTATCTTGAAAACTATAATAGAAAGAGAGAAACATTGAGAGCAAAACTTATCAGCAAGACAAAAAGTAAAATCACAAAAATACTGAACTCAGAGGAAAATCTAATCGGAAAGTCCATATTCACATGGCAAAATCAAATGACAAAACACATCAAAAACGAATGGACAAGAACTGTCATAATCCTGACTTGGTACAGGCATTTTCAAATGTAGAAAATGGTGGATTAAACCTGGTTTTATAGCGCTAAACCTCTCACTTTGTTGACAGTCTCATCAAATTCCGTTATATTTACAATGATGCGTGAACTAAACAGACATCATCAATAAAATAGTCAAAATATGGGCACAGCAGTCATTTTCGTGTAACAAGATATATCAATTAGTCTGCACAGTAACTATAGTCCGTTGATTCCTTGCGAAAGATATTGCTTCTTGATGACAATTTTCTTCCAGTTTTTTTTCTTAATTTTGCATTATATCTCAAAAATTATAATATATAGATATAATCTTAAATAGGATGAAATCATCATGCAGCAAGACAAGCTCTTCAGTTACGATAATATGGAGTATTTTTTCGACATAAATGCATCTTTTTATTGGTGTTGTTGTAATTAATAACAATTTTTACTTGTTTTACGCTTTACCCTTAATGATTAAAATAAATATAGATAAATAGACACTCGAAATCACAAATATTATCAGCAATGGCAGTTCTACTAATACGTCAAAATTTGCCGATATATATATATATAGTAAACTGTCACTCTTTAATTTAAAAGTGCAAACAACACACAGTCTAGGGAGATTTTTATCGAAAACATAATATACAAAGATCTTATAAATGCAAAAATGAAGTAACTAAGAAACATAAGCCTCCATAATGGAACATAATAGCCAGCTGAAGGACACCTACGGGTGCGGGAATTCTCGCTACATTGAAGACCCATTGGTTGCCTTCGGCTGTTGTTTGCTCTATGGTCGGGTGGTTGTCGCTTTGACATATTCACCATTTCCTTTCTCAATTTTACATATAAATGATAAATCACGGTATGATTTTCATCATTCCTTCTTATCTAATGCTTTGAGAACTGATCCAGCAAAACACACCAGCAAAAAATGCTAAACACCCTTATATACATGATCGATTGACTTCAGATCCAGTCATATTCATATGATGATGAAGACATAATATTTCAATCAGTTTAATTGAAGTCTGGAGCTGGCATGTCAGTTTACAGCTACTAGTCTGTTGTAATTTATGTATTATTGTCATTTTGTTTATTTTCTTTGGTTACATATTCTGACATCAGACTCGGACTTCTCTTGAACTGAATTTTAAAGTGCGTATTGTTATGCGTTTACTTTTCTACATTGGTTAGAGGTATAGGGGAGGGTTGAGATCTCATTAATATGTTTAACCCCGCAGCATTGTTGCGCCTGGCCCAAGTCAGGAGTCTCAAGCCTTTGTTAGTCTTGTATCATTTTTAATTTTAGTTTCTTGTGTACAATTTGGAGTTATCACTAAACTAGTATATATATTTGCTGAGGGGCCAGATGAAGGACGCCTCCGGGTGCGAGAATTTATCGCTGCATTGAAGACCTGTTGGTGACCTTCTGCTGTTGTCTGTTCTATGGTCGGGTTGGTGTCTCTTTGACACATTCTCCATTTTCATTCTAAATTGTATAATGGTAATTTCTATAAAAAAGTACTGTTTAAAAAATAAATAAAAAATGGAGTAGAAATATACTTATATGATATATTAAAAGCAAACAATGTTCTTTTTGGTTGGCTGACAGTTTTGACTTTTCGACTCCCTAAACTACACTTACGCACAACCGTTTTAATCAAGAGTTAGTTTCATCTTATTTATTATAAGATCCTTTAAAATATCATCTACTACAGTTCATATCATGTTTTCTTCCTTGAAGATAAAAGTAAACATCTTGATATTCTTACTTTATATTTTGGCCTGAATTCTTTTTTATCAAATAATTGCTGTAATACATGTCTTTTTATAGAGACAAAACAATACAAATACATAGAAAAAAAGATGTTATGAATTATATTATCCATTGTGTTGTAGACCACTACCACTTAGAAACACTATGAGTAAATTAGATCAGAATATCAACTCAGGATGCTACCGTTGCAAGAGACCAGATGCGAGAATATATTACAAAGATAAATGGTGGTGCAAACATTGTATAGACAAATTAGAGGGTAAGAGTACAAACATGATTATCATATACTTGACCTATATAGAGTTTTGTAATTCCCGCAAATAAGTGTACGTTGTCGTATTTCTATTTAGTTATTATTTTCATCATTTCTTGAAGTATTTAGTAGCATATGTGTTAGTCTATAATATATTGATATTTATCGACCAGTAGCAATCATTCCACGCAGATAAAAAAAAACCAAACAAAAAACCAAACATGTTTATAGGTAATGAATAGGAACAATTAGTGTTGCTTAACAAACAAACGGAGAGTCAGACGGTTATGTTCCTCGTACTAGTTCACAAGGTTACAATAGTCAGTAACATGATATATTTCAATACACACACCAGACAAAATATTCTGACTTTCGTCCAGCCATATTTTCATTTTTACCTCTGATTGCTATATGAGCAGAGAAGCAACAAAAATAATTGTTCAAGTCTTTGAATCTGCAGGGTCAAAACCAGCTGTGAGCACCCTACCACATGATCATTGAAAACGTTTTAGTGCCGTATTCTATACTTTTTCTATGCCAATATTGAATGCCCACGGAGAGTTACCGTTTTTTAATAATTGGTCTAATTATAATGTGAAGTATTGAAAGTCTAATAAAGGTAATATAAAGCAGTAGACATTAAGGCTTTTGATAAAAAAAAAAACCCAATGAATTTTACAATGTGACCTACCGAATTAGACTATTTACCGGATTTGTTATCACATAAGCAACACGATGGGTGCCACATGCGGAGCAGGATCTGCTTACCCTTCCGGAGCACCTGAGATCACCCCTAGTTTTTGGTGGGGTTCGTGTTGTTTATTCTTTAGTTTTCTATGTTGTGTCATGTGTACTATTGTTTGTCTGTTTGTCTTTTTCAATTTTAGGCATGGCGTTGTCAGTTTGTTTTAGATTTATTAGTTTGACTGTCCCTTTGGTATATTTTGTCCCTTTTTTACAAGCTCTGTATCACTTGCCAATTGTTGGAATGTTACTTTGAGTAACGTAAAATAATTTTGTATATTAATTAGAAATACTTATATTATAACTATAAACAACTAAGAATATGTCTTCTGATGAATTGCAATTACCTGAATGATCATTAAGTGATAGTATTTAAAAGCTTACATTTGTCAATTCATGCCATGTGTCCATTATTATAACACTTATAGACTAGCTGTTACTATTTCAGACATTTATATTACTAACGAAGATCACGATTTCGAGGAATAATTTTCAAGTATTTGATGTGATATTTAGCAAACAGAACCGACTTTTCATTCGACCTGTCCATGTTGTTTATAGCTGTTGAAAAATAGCAAAAAATAATTCAAATCTGAATCTATAGATTATAACAATTTTAAGTTGGATGAAGGACGAGCAAGTCTTTAATTTTGACATGCATCATAGAGATAGAGAAATTTACAAAAACTAACACTGGAGCGGAAAGTATCTTTCAATTCACTGTTTGTATACTTAATTTTATAAATGTTCACCATAAGCCGATACCGAAACCGAAACCGAAGTCGAAACCGAAGCCCAAAATAGTAGAGAGGTATTATAACATAAAAGTTGGTTGATATCCGTATTGTAGATGTAATGTAGTATGTTGGTCTGCAGAGTTAGTTGTTTTTTGTAGACCCATACTCTCAACAGAATAATGACTACGTGAGAGTTCGTACTTGATTTTTACTTGATGGGGGGAAACTAGCTGTGACAATGCCTAGGATGGTGCATGGCATTGCTGTCGATGTAGAAGCAGGCCGGGATCGACTGACACATCGAATATCAAGAAACTCGCTATTTATTTAAAAAACAAAAGATCAAAGTAATTACAAAACAATTATAAAGTACAATTTAAAATTTAAAATAAATTGAAAACAATAATAAAATACTACAAACAATTCCAATTAAATATCAAATAATAACAATAATAATTACCGTTAAATTAAACCTTTGAATTTAAAATATTACTCTATCTATTTTTTCCAAAATAAAAATAAAAAGAAAATAACTGTAAATCTAAATCATTTTTAAAACCAAGAGACTCACCTAGAATATCAAGAAACTCGCTTTTAATTTTAAAGCGGCTTGATCAGATTTTGCTTTGTCCGTGTGACTCTTTGTGTTTTTCGATACATATGACGTGACTCTGTACTTAAACATCTTTCATGTTTGCTAATGCTTTGTTTAAATGCTCTTTTGTGTTTCTTTTATACATAAAGTCGTGGCTATTTTTTTTAGAATTAATGCACAATAAGCATATAGACAAGCGACAAGAAGGAAAGACATACTTCTAAATTACATTCTGCAGAAGGTACGCCTAAAAGAACTATAGACTATATTCTTTCATGCTTTGAACAACAAAATTATGTTATATCTCTGCCTGTGTAACGTTTACATTCTGACGTCAAACGCGCGATTGTACGTCAGAGTCAATGTTAATCTAACCATTTGGTCCCAGTACTTAATCTTTCAATCATTTATGATTGGATTTTTACATTCTTAAAAATAAAAAAAAAAATTAGAAAGCAACAAATGAGGTTGGTTAATGTGATATATGCCTTTATGTGCTTCTTTGTTATACATTTGTTTGTTTTTATTGTGTTTCAGGTACTTGTACATCCTGTCATTATGTTCTTTTTATGATATTGTCTTATTCTATTCTTTCAATTTTGCTAATGTGTTATTTATATGTTCCTTTTGGTGTTACTTCTACATATTTATCGTGGCTCTGTACTTATACATCCGGTTTTTGTGCTGCTGTAAAACATGTTTGTATGCTTGTCGTTCACTTTTGCTATGTGCTTTGTTTATATACCTTTTTATGTTTTTGATACATATATAACGTGTCTCTGTACTTATACATTCCGTCATTGTGTTATTGTACTATAGTAAATTTGTGTATTCTTGTCTATTAGTTTTGCTAATAAGCTAGGTTTATCTGTCATTTTGTGCTTCTTTGTTACATATTTGTTTGGTTTCTTCGAGTGATTAAGATAATAACATAATGTTGACTGATGTACCCCTATTTATGACATTTTTACCCAATATGTCTGTTTGCTTTGTTCATGTATCGCTGTCAATATACTGGAATTTGATGCGACTGTCATACAAGTGAGAAGTTTAGCTAGCTATAAAACCAGGTTAAATCCAGCATTTTTGAAATGCTAAAATGCCTATACCAAGTAAGGAATATGACAGTTGTTATCCATTCGTTTGGTGTGTTTTACCATTTGATTAAGGACTTAATGGTTTTTAATTTTCTTCGGAGTTCAGTGGTAAAAACTTTTATCGGGTAGTTATAGAGCTCAAAACTCTTTTCTTTTTCCAATAAATTTGGAAAATAATTGAAAATAACAACATCATCTCCGCATTTCCATTCCATTTGCAATTTTTTTAAAAGCTGTGGTATTAAGGTTATTAATGTAAGCCTTTTCTTATTTTTGAAATGTGTTCTTGTCCTTCTTTTTGGTGGGACTATTATCATTTAATAAAACATTATTTTCCTCTCAAACCCAAAAAAAACCAATATATATTGTTTTCTTTGTCTCAATATTATTTTGCAAATCTAATATGGGCGTTTTTCAATAAAAGCTTGAATTTCAGACCTAAAAAAATGGAAAATAAACTTTTAAAATTTTATTTCAAGAGTTATTTTTAATACCTCTATTATAGACCTGTTTCTAAACAAAAAGTGCAATCTTAAATACTCTTTAAAATGATATTATTTTTATAATTTATGTACTGTTTCTAAACACACATCTTATTGCAATTTTAAATGTTTCCTATATACATTCCAGTTTGTTTTACTTTATATACTAGAAAGACCTCATTTTTTTCTGAATTGGAAAACCATTTTTTATTGATAAAGATTAGACAGTACTTCACAAATGAAGGTACAACTCATGTTACGGAGTGGACCTTTTGATGCGTTTCGTGGTTGATAACCGTTTCGTAGTGGACAAAAAGGTTCGTAGATGACATGAAGCCTATTCTATGTTAATAAAAATATACTAAAAATTACATGAAACTAATCCTTGTTATTTGTTTTGCACGAATATAATTGAAAAAAGAGTTAAAAAAGACTGCATGGTAGTGGTAGTGTCCACTACGAAACGTTTTTCTTTCATACTTGTTTCGTAGGTGACCGTTTCGCAGTGGACATATTCATATGTTTTATTTTTCCCCACAATCCCTATATTACAATAGTAACAAGACTGATTGTATTCATCAAAGCACGCATTTAGCTGTACACTGAAATTTTTTCAGAATTTTAAAACCAGATACTGAGTGAGATTTGACCCGTTTTGTAGTGGACATTATCAAAAATACAGTATCACTCTAGATCTGGTCCATTTGATGTGCTCAATTTTTTTTACCAACAATTTAACTGCCGGTATAAAAGCATCCCTTCTTTTGTAAGACCCAAATGTTTATATCTCTTGCAAACAAAATTACATTGATTTTATAAAACTGTTTATTAGCAAATTTTAATGACTTCGTTTCGTAGTGGACATTTTGTCAGGAACACACCTTCTAAAATAAAAAATCCTTTGTCAAAAGCTGTTTATTCAAATATGTTGGCTCTAAACATACTTTTGAATTTTTAAAGAACTCATATTAAGTAAAAATAACATTTATTTCTACATTTTTTTATAATATTTTAGAGTATGAATGTTGAACAGGCGGTCTTGGAACATGCCATTTAGGTTGTTTTGGACCATTCGGGAATCAATATCTTATCAATCCCTCTAAAAATAGACTGTTCCTTTGCTTAAAAATGTTAAATCTATTTCAATGTACTGACTGCACAAAAAAATAGTTACAGAGATCAAACACATTTTTGGCTGGGACAAGAATTTACGTTTTTATTGAAAAACGCCCCGTATATTATATAAACTAAACAATGGTCTCTTGAGCAGGTTGAACTGTATAAGCATTACTGCACATCACATTTTACATGTTTTAGATATATTTCGTGGAATTTAACTTTGTTTTTTTTTGTAGATTCATGTAAATTGTTGAACTGAAGTAATAACCCATGTAGTGTATTCAAATTTATAACAATAAAATGGGTAAAATGGTTAAGTTAATTAAACATTAAAAAAATGTACCATTTACCTCACTATAATTTTTGGTTCCGGTTTCGTTTTCGGTATCGGTATCGGCTTATTGTGAACATTTCTGTTAGAAATGGATACACATGTAGTTACAGAGCTTGAATAGGGAGGTATCCCATATCGATCATAACAACACATATAATAGAAATAAAAGAAAACAGAACATTTTAACATGCTTAATGAATGTCTTGAAAAATAAGTTACAGCCTTTGAATGATATGTGATATTATAGTAAATGTATTGGTCTAGATGCAATCAACTTGGGGAACATCCTTTATTATTATCACTCTAATTAAAACAAAAATTCTCTGAAACTCACATTATCCAGATGCTTGGTTTCGTGATTGACAACATTTGTGTTGCGTTTTGAGAACGAGTTTTTCAACAGACTGTCGGCATTCCAATGGAAACTAATTGTGCTCTCTTCTTTCCAACTTGTTCCTTCATTATTATGAGGCTGACTTCGTACAGGAAATTCTTTGGAAGAAGGATAAGAAGTTAGAATTATCCGTTAACTTTACTGTCCGCCATATAGATGATGTTCTATCACTAAATAATTAAATATTCGGCGACTTTGTTGAACGCATCTATTTGATCTACCTAGAGATAAAAGATACAACATATACAGCTTAGACTGACTCATATCTTGACTTACATCATCTGAAAATTGTCAATGAGGGTCGGTTGACAACAACACTTTACAACAAAAAGAAATGATTTAGGTACCCAACTGTGAACTTTCCATGTCTATGTACATATGTAGCAACATGCCAGCTGCGCCTGCATACAAAGTATATGTTTCCCATTCAATACGATATTCCCGGGCTTGTATATCCTATGAATTCTTTGATAAAGGGTTACTGCTCACAAGGAATATGTTAAACCAAGAGTTCCCTATGGTGAAGTTGAAATCACTCATTCGTAAATGTTATGACGCCATCAAGAGTTGGTTAACCTGTATGGAATAACCGTTTCACAAAGGGTAACGGATATGTTTTCATGTCGTATATGAAATCCCCTACATTTTTCACAAATGTGGGTTACCGAATCAGACTATTTACTGGGTTTGTATTAACATGAGGAACACGACGGTGCCACATGTTGAGCAGTAGCTGATTGTGCGTCCGGAGATCACCATCAGTTTTTGATGGAGTTCGTGTTGTTTCGTCTTCAGTTTTCTGTCTTGTCTCTTGTGTACTATCATTTGTCTGTTTGACGTTTAATTTTTAGCCAGGGCATTGTCAGTTCCCCTCTTTTTCAATTCAGTTCATTCTAAAATAACTTCCGTCTTAACAAAGATAAGCCTAAAACTATTATATCGTATAACACCAATAACGACAAAAGTTTCAATTACAAACACGAGTTGAAGGATCTCAGCATTGACAATTTAAAGTCTTAAACCCCTGATGGCACCTGTTTTATCTCCCAATCAATATATAATCCGGACGGTTAAGTTATTTCTGACAACCTGATCATTGTGATTGGTACCTCTCTGTGACATTACATCCAAAATTCCGAAATATCCTGAGCCTAAATCCATCAATTGGAAACTGAACTTTATAATAGTAACGGATTCAGTCAAGGATTGTGCCAGGAATCAACCTTAAATAAAGGCAACAGTAGTATACCGCTGTTCAAACTCATAAATCCATGGACAAAATAAAATCGGGGTAATAAACTAAAACTGAGGGAAACGAATTAAATATAAGAGGAGAACAACGACACAACACTACAATGTAACACACACAGAAACGGACCAAACATCAGACGAAATCCCACGAGAATAACAAATATAACATCAAAACCAAATACATGAATTTAACGAAAAACAAAAGAAGTGGAAGTTACCCATTCAGTATTTTTATATATTGCTTGATAAAAGAATAAGGTATATTGACTTTTCACTTTCAAACTCTATATACACCGAAAAAAAAGTGGATACTTTTAGAGAGCATACAATCTAGTGTAAAAATATTTCACGTTTCAAACTAAACAATTTTTTCCAACTGATGCTTGATTTATTAATTAGCACCATATTTGTTACGTTAGAAGTACGTATTTTCAGCAAACAATCGACATGCAGATGGAAACATTCTGTACACTCCTACTTGCCAACTTGTTTATTCATATGAGGCTGACTTCATACGGGAGGATGTTAGAAAGAATAAAAGAAAATAACATTATCCTTTAAATTTACGTTTTGCCTTTTTATATATGATGTCCTCTCACTATAGAATTAAAAGTTTGGTGACAATGTTGTAAAACTATCTATCGATCCCAACAAACTTGAGAGAAGGTTACAATAGATACAATTATAAATTAACAATGAGGGAAAGTTGAAAACAAAGCTGTACGATAAATAGATGATTAAAGTTTAGCGATTGTGACTTTTTCATTTCCCTTCAGCAAAATTCCTGCAGCACATGCATACTGAGTACAAAATTGAGTATATATCATCAAGTTGATACCCAAAAGCTTGCAATTACTAAAATATTGATTTCCGTGATAGAGGCCTAGTTTGCTGCTTTCTAAAAAGCTATTGAACCAAGAGTGAAGTTGAAAATAATTATTTAAAAAGTTTTCAGGATGACATAACGAGTTGGTTGAACTTTATTGAATTACTGTTTCACAAATCACGAAGGAAATGTAGTATACTTGAAACCACAATCCCCAATGAAAACTATTCACCAGAGACAAAATGACATATAGGTTAACAACTATAGGTCACTTCACATCCATACTGCATTATCATCAAAACAATGACATTTATAAAGCAGCCAAAGACTTTCTATCAATCTACATTGAACAGTCTGACAGAATGACGTCAGTAAACATAACAAAAACATAATTAACCCTGCCCTGGGAAGACAGTAGTAGTTATTATGTATTGCAATTCTTGACGATTTTTCGTTTTTACACTGGCATTTTCAGTTGTCCACTTTGAGTTTTGATATCCTACTGGTAGCTTTCGCACCTCTTTTCTGTAGCCTTATGTTTTTGGTAAAAACATTTTATTCTCTAATTCCTAACCTAATGATCCTTTTCCAGATTTTAATATGCTGTTGTTTATTATAATCTAATCAACGTGTGATTTGTGTTGATCTCAGTTCGTCATTTATCAAAATCCAACTATGACGTCAAATGTGTTTGCCTTTCCTCTGAGTTTCTTAATGTGACGTCTTGAAAAATAAATAGTGAAACATATTCCACAACCAAATCTCTTGCAGTACGTTAGTTATCGACTATTTACAGTTAAATTCTAAATACTTAAAATGGTTAGTCAGCCTTGCGATTTAGATTTGAAATATAAGCTGTCTCGAATGGATAGATATCGTATCACACTTGATAATGACAGTCGTAAAATCTATAGTTATAGACCATAGAAATTATGATGATATCAGATTGCATTCTCAGTCACAATATTTTAACCAGGTTAAATATTATGTATTGTTTAAATGTGTATCAACCGATATTAAAAGTTTATGATGACTATCATTTTCAACTATTAAGATTAAATAGTTTTTTTTTAATAGTTTACATCAACTTACGATGACTTGAAATCTTTTTGCAATCATTACTTGCATTTCCTTTCAATTACTTAACAAGTTAACTTAAAATAATTCTTGGAATTTTCTAAAACATGTTTTTTTATGTATAAGTATGCATAACAAAATATATTGAATTCTCAAAATTACTGAAATTGATTACATAAAATTTCAACAAAGATTGCATTTTGTATTTTAATATAACCACCAACTTCAAACACGCTGTGTAATTGAAATTTTACTTCTTAAATCAAAATTGCCTGATACAAATAAAAGAGAATATGAATCACCATCAGTACAACGGACCGAACCAGCCGAACCGCTTTAGTCTTCCAGTTGTTCAATTGTTTCCGATATAAATAATTTGAAAAAAAATGTTACTGCTTGTGTTAATATGATCCAAAATTATCGATAGTCAAAAATCTGCTTTACAGATAAAGACGTTGACCAAAAACAAGGAGGTTTGCAAGGAACATCGATACAAACATTTCCAGATGAAACTCCGCTAAGAACACGTATACGACAATCAGCAGAAACCTGGGCAGAAACCTTCTCGAAAACATGTGCAGCCATTTATAGATTTTTTACAAAAGGTAACATAACATATAAGAAATATCCAATGATTATCTAGTGTATCTGGATTTCCTAATGTGACATCATGATAAAATGTGACAATGCCTGACGATGCCACATAGAGAAAAAAACCCATCAGTGTACAGATAATTCGAATGGAAGGACTAAATCTGTATATCGTAAAAAAAACACCAAACAGATCCCTAAACCAAATTCCTTGCGATATGTTATTTATCCACTGTTAACAGTTATATTTTAAATATTTAAATTGCTCGGTGAGCCTCGCGTTTTCCATTTGAAAACTAATCTATCTCGAGTGGATCATATCACATTCGTTGCAGAATAAAGTTATAATCGACGGCTGCCATGAATTGTTTCGATTCCTATATGTTAATTACGGTACTTTTGTCAACCGTGAAAACCTTTAACGGACGTATGACATTTGCGCCGATTTTGAAAATTTTCTTTCTTTCATTTCGATTTTATATTTGCTCCCAACTATATCATCGCGAGAAAGGTATACATATTTTTACTACACATCTCAATCTTGAATGTCTTTGCAATGATTTGTCTGCAATATTTATAGATTGCACTTTTAAGCGCTGTCCGAAATATTTGTATCAGTTAAATACTTTACATGGATGTAAAAAGGGAAACTAGGTACCTCTAATTTGCGTTCTCTTACCAGCAAAAGATAAACAGTGTTATGAAGTGATGTGGACAATAAATCTGCTGTCAAAAACAACTTTCCTTTGTGGCCGAGGTTATGCATATTGACTTTGAAAAAGCAATGCATAACGCAATTATTTGTGCTTTTCCACAATGTAAAATAGATTGTTGTCATTTTCATCTGGCTCATAACTGGCGTAGGAAAGCCAGTCTGTTGAGTTGAACGCAGAGTATAAAGACAAATTAAGTGACATTAGTAAATGGCTATCATAATAGATTGAAAATGCATAACACTTATAAAACTGGCTAATGGAAGAAGTCTATGATGATAAATGAAAAAAATACATTCACCTGTAACTTACCTGTAATTTACCTGTAAAAAAATCAGCGCAAACGAAAGAAAACATCGGCGCCAAAAAAATGCAAATCGGCGCAATGCAAAACGCTGGACTTTACACATAAAACTGTTTAGCTGTTTCGTTTTAAAAACATAATTTTTCCTTAAATATTGCTCGAGTGTGAACATTCATCTGATTTTTATTTTATTCAATTGTTGTTTAGTTTCATAATGCTTATTTTTGAGAATATTAAACGTTGGTTGAAAAGTTCCCCGAATAGTTGATTTGCAGAGTAAAATGTTGGAATATAAAGTATCTTGAATGATATTTTTTAACAATTTTGATAATTCTAGTCAGTCAATGAAGTTATAAATCCTTTCCATGTTTTACAAGTAGTACATTTTCATTATTACCATGATTACCATGATTACTAGTGTGGTCAATGTCAGACAAATTATTTTTTTGTTAAACTTGGCTAAGCCACTCGGGAAGTTCTACAGATCCCTTACTCAGTTTTGTTCAAATACAAAAAAAATAATATTTTTATGACATTGACCTAATATTTGTTTTATACTGCAACTCAAAATAATGCATTGCTACTATTTTGAAAATTGAAACACAACTCTTCATTGTGGAAAAAGATTTTCCATTTTGAAATTGACATTGCACAAAATATAGGTGTTACTATTTTGAGGAAATAAACAAAAATACATTCCAAGCTGACTATGTTGGTCCTTTGTTTGTATAAACATTGAATGACAAAAATATGTGACGTTATTAAATATAATCAAAAATGTGTTCTGCTATACAGTTAAAGCCGTTGACCAAGAACAAGAAACTGTGATTGAAAGTGAGAGGTTTAGCTAGCTATAAAACCAGGTTCAATCCACCATTTTCTACATAAAAAAAATGTTTGTTCAGTATTTTTGTGATTTTACTATTTCTTAGAAAGAACTATTCAACAATCAGCATCAACAGAAACCTGGAAAGAAACCTTCTCAAGAACATTTGAAAGCATTTTTAGAATTTTTTCAAAAGGTAAGATAACATATAAAAAACATGCAATGAATATTTTGTGTTACTTTTAATGCTATACCTTAAAAACGTTTGCCAAACTGATATATCAAGGCCAAAAAAATACCCAAGATATTACTATTGCCAAATGGAAAAGTACAAAAAAATGGTCTATCAAACTTTCTAACATCAAAACTTAAACCTTGTTATGCAAATCCAACCAAAACAGTGATTACAGCTTGTGATCTGGAAGTATAAAGAATTTATGTATGTATTTATGCATGTTCATCATCCAAACATATCAACATATGAAACTCTTATTACATTGTCGACTAACTGCGCAGTCGTAAAGATAAAATGAGTATTGTGCAAATAGTTATCAAAGGTACAGAATTTTTAAAAAATAAGAATAGTTTATAAAGAGGAGGTTATGTTCTCAATGTTTTAAAGATAGGTTTCATTTCATCGAGCAATTAAATATCAGTACTAAAAATACCCCTCCCAAACAAACCCTACACTCCCAAAATAATTAATAAAAAGAAATATTAACAATACAAACAAACAAAACAAACAAACAAAACAAACAAACACAAAGAACCAAAAAAGGCACAATAAAAGATTAACAAACCAAACAATTTCAAAACGAATAAATAATGCTTGTTAGGAAAGTCACTAGCATAATTTTATATAAAATAATAAGAAAATGCACAAAGCTAATTATGATTGAGACAAGTATTCACTAGTATATGGACGACGTTGATTAAAATATGTGAACCAATTTTAGATCTCTTTAAGAATAAGCAAAATCAAGAAATTGAGAATGAAAATTGGGAATGTGTCAAAAAAACATCAACCCGACCAAATAACGGAAAACGTCGAAGGTCATCAATGAGTCTTTAACATGTTTAAAACAACATAAAAACCCCGCACCCGGACTTCGACTATCGTTTTGGTGCAGTACACAATGTCTACTGATATGTGTATGTCGTATTCAAGGTTAATATAACTAAACGTTTCGTTCATCATGTTCATACTGACAGTTGATTCGATACTAAGTCTGGTATAAATATTTTGTAACGCCTACATAAATTGCTGTCTTATCAATGAACCCCAGAAATCTGACGATGAAAAATGTAATAAATATACTTAATGTCATAAATATAATTTCATCAATATGCTGTTATACTATTTCGCATAGCACTTCTAATTACTGAATACCGTGACTATTTGGGATTTACTTTCTGGCCCTTTGGTTTTAAGCAGCTATTTAATATTTATTTTATGCAATGGATTTTCTGATATTAAGCCCTTGAGCATCACCAAAGAAAAACATAATTTGCGAAATGCTTATCTGTTGCAGTAAAATTTGCACCGTTTGAATTAATACTATCCTAAAGTCATGGTCAGTACATATTTTTAAAATACTGTGCTAAAAAACATTAAAGAAAGAATCATTTAAAAGTAGTGCTTTGCACAGAAAAGAAAATCAATTTGTTAAAGCAAAGAAATATAATAGGTTGGTTGTCTTTTTCATTATTTAATTTGCACTTAGAATTTATATCAAAATTTCAAAGTTGCGTTCTGTATAATACATGTTAAACGGTTGGTCACATTTGGGAAAACATTGGATACGAGTTGTTACCGCTCATGTGTAAAATAAAACAGACTTCAGTAGTATCAGATCAACAATCCAACTGTAAAAAATGATAGGCCGGTGACGATAGACGAGTAACAATAAATGTACCACCAACAATCAAATTAAAACTAAATAGACGTCACTGTGTAATCCTTGTACGAATCAAATTTGATTTTGATATTTTGCATTGTTACCATTGCGATCCACTAAAGTGTTATATATGGTTACCTTCAAGTAAGCCTCCCAGTGTCATTGGATGGCATTATAATAACTTTATATAATTGTTTCTAACCAAAAACAAATTTGTAACATATATTCCTTCAAGTCTTCTTTGTTATATCAATTTTCCATTTCTGTAATGTTACTTGTCAATTTCAGATGAAAATCGACCGCCTGCTAAATTGAGTGAGCTACATCAAGACCAACCATCACTATGGGTACCACCACCACCTCCGGATCCACCCAATCCACATTGATATTTATTCCTTTTTATTGAGTGATTCGCGTACTATACACTATTAGTGCTTCTCCGTCTGTTATATCTATATAATGTTATTTTGGATTTAAGGCGTCTTTTGATTGGATGTAAGTGATAGACATAATTACATCATGTGACCGTGACGTCATCAACGTTTTTTACTCCTTGAAAATGAAATTAAGAATTGAATTATAAGGAACTACATTTTTTCTATTTATTTGAAATAACCTAAAAAAATATGATGTAACTTCAGTAAGCAAATCAATTTTAACGGTTTTTATTCGCACTTAAGGCACGACCAATCATTTGAAAAACACGTTTCTGACATACACATTTTTCAGTTGAACCAGAAACATATGTTTGTGTTAAGTTTTTACAGGAGTAAACAACAGTTTTGAGGTTGTTCTTCCTATACCTAATAACACTTGGTTCGTATAGATTAATGCATGTTTTAGTTTAGACTATTTTGAAATGAAAATTATGAAATGAATTAAAAGCATGTTGTAGTTGTACTCTCTATATTCCTTAATTATGATGGGTGTTTATCTTGTTGTGAAATACATATATACGTTTAGCGTAAGCAGCATTTAATTAAGTTTTAAGTTTGTTAATGAAATCAAATCTAACATTTGTGTTTAAACGCATTCTAAATTGTTTTTCTAATTTTATATTGCTCTGATTCTTATCAAAAGTACTGCATTGATATGCGTTCAAAAAAAATCAGATTAATTTAGTGTTTATATTTTATAATATTCATTAGATTTTTTGAATTGGGCTTTAATTTCTTTTTATAATTAATTAGTGATCTGTTATTGATTTCCTTGTTGAATAATCCCTTTCATTAATAAAAATGCTTTGATCATCTAACACGATTCTGAATTTCCTATTAGTTAGAATAACAAAACAAGGAACATATACTATCCTATTGGAAATAAAAACAAACTATTTATGCAGTTATGTCTTTGAGGATATTATTCTGCTAGCCCAACTGATAATATTTACCTGTAATCAGAATGAACATTTTGGTTGCCATACCTAATAAAGTAAAGAGTATTCTGAAAAATACGCATCAGGAAAACTGAGATTGGCTGTATACTATTTTATTCCACAAAAGCGACGACGTCAGAATGGTAATTCAATTGAAAAAGGAAACTTGGAATGTGTCAAAACGACAACAACCACACCGAAGTACAGATCAACACATAAGGTCAGCAATGGGTCGTCAACACAGTGACACAATTGTCCATCCGGAGGTGGGCTTAAACTAACCCCGAAACACTAAAGTATATTGCTTCAACAAAAATATACGTCGCACTTAACTCCGAGACATTTAAATGAACCAAATAATAAAAAAAAAGATTAGCAAAAGACAGAGGTTCTTGGAACAACACTCACATTGAGCGGTGTTAAACCTGTTTTGTGGGATCAGAACCCTCCCCCTCTAAACATAACCAATTTGGAATAAACAAATACACAGCAATATGCACAGTAACATTTTGTTGAAAAAAGTTCCAGTCCAATGATACAATAGGTAGCAGAAGAAACTTACCAAAATGTCAATAATCAACATCAATTAACAAAGGGCTACTTGCAGTTAATGACATATTCTGAGTTCCGTCAAAAGAGAGAGGTCATATTGCTTTGAAATAGAAATACACAATAGAAATAGTGTAACGTTAAAACATTGTTTTATTGACCACTTTTAAAATATCTAGGACTTCATCTAGTTGCAACCCGTATTTGTTCAATAAACATCACAAATTGTCATAACCTTCACGGAAAAAATGCATACTTATATAAGAATGCTGCTCAATTGTTATTATAATCAATGTTTCATGACAATGTTTTACTAGTATTCTGAACACTTTTTTTGGAGGCGAAGCATGTGTTACTTTCCGATCGATTAAATTTTTTTTTATCATTTATCATGCATGAATGGTCTTTCGAAAAATTTAGGAATCTGATGTACAGTAGTTGTCGTCTGTTTATGTAGTTCATACGTGTTTCTCGTTTCTCGTTTTTATATAGATTAGACCGTTGGTTTTCCCGTTTGAATGGTTTTACACTAGTAATTTTTTTGGACCCTTTATAGCTTGCTGTTCGGTGTGAGCCAAGGCTCCGTGTTGAGGGTCGTACTTTGACCTATAATGGTTTACTTTTATAAATTGTTACTTGTATGGAGAGTTGTCTCATTGGCACCCATACCACATCTTCCTATATCTATGAAAGAATTCTTTAAATTTATCACATCCTTTTGTTTAATATTGTCCTACCAATTAAAATATATTGTTATTTCTAACAGTTGAAAAAAAAATTGGTATAGCATGTATATAGATCAAGTATTTTTCTTTTATATCTATAATTATATTTACGTCTTTATGTATCTCTTCATCTTCATTGATGCGAATAGAAATTTTATACTTCACAAGGAAGTAACATAATTTAGAAACTAAATATTGTTAGAATGACATCTATTGGAAATTTTAATGTTCGATTTTCAATGCGTGATTCGATTCATAATTGTTGAACCTCAGAATTTAGAACCTTAGGCTCACTGTGAAAAAAAATATGAAAGTTTTGATTGATATTATACTTTTTTATTTTAAGTTTAACATGTAATATGATGCCATATTGTATGTGAAGGATTTTTAGATATAATTGTAAAGATGCACGAAATATACTGATGTCTTACAAATAATATTTTCAGTGCCAAAACAAAATACTATATCAAAAATCAAAGAAGATATTAAGTATAAGTAAATAACATCGAGACAGCTACTCGGCGACATAAAACTTTCGCTGTGAAAAATTTTGTGGAATTGTATTAGATTTATTTGGAATAACTTGTTTATATACAATCAAAACCAGTAAGTTTTGTATTTAGATACTGTTTAAAACCTTAAGTGGTTCAAAAGTGAACTAGTAATCAGTTATTCGGTGACACAAACACTTTACTTGTACGAACAAAGAAAAACATAAATATGGCGGGAGTAGATATTTCAAATAGCACAATAAGAAATCAAGTAGACCAACGTAAACGCAAACCCTCGCAAAATTTAGATGGGCCCGAAAATAAAACCGAGATGAAAAACAACAACAAAAGGGTTAAAAATGACGATCCTAATAACTCAGAGTCTGCAGTTTTATATGCAATTAATACTTTGACAGAGAAAGTGAATTCAGTTTTTGATTCTCTAAGTAGTCGTATGGATAATCTGGAGAAGAAATTTGAGGACGGATTATCGGAAAAGATAGCTGATGCTGTACGCAAGGTCGTGAATGAAGAATTTGGTAAAGAAATCTCCAACTTCAAAAAGCAAATAAATCAGGACATAGGCAATATAAAATCTGATTTAGATAAACTCACGAAATCTTACGCAGAAGTTGCAAAACCATCCGCAAATAATAAGAAATGTAACATTGTTATTAAAAACCTAGCCCCGTGTACGATAGAGATAAATGATCCATCTGCCACGATGAACACTGTTAATAAGTTATTACGAGACGGATTAAAACTAACGGACATCAAAGTTAGTCAGGCAAAAAGGTTAACACCTAAAGGCAAAAACAAAACGGGTTTAATTATTGCAACGGTAGATACATTTGAACAAAAGCAAAAACTTATGAAATCAAAATCCAGTTTGAAAAAGTCTAAGAATTTTGCAAACGTTTATATTGAAAATGATCTTACACCTGAAATGCGTAACAATGACAACAATTTACGGCAAATTCTTAAAATGGTTGGAAAAGAACGGAATTTCAAATTTTTGGTGGTAGAATCCTCCCGAATAAAGCAAGTTAGGAAAACGTCAGGCTTGGTGTGTGGAACGTAAACGGTTGGTCTAAATATAAAAATTCTGATAATTCTAGGATTAGAGAAAGTGTTTTGAATTACCTTAATTTGGATATAATTGGTGTTTGTGAAAACTTCTTAAAAAACGATGATAATATTGAAATTAGTGGTTATCAATGGTATGGCCATAATAGAAAGGTTAAAAATGAAAAAACGAAGAGAGGATCTGGTGGTGTGGGTGTGTTGATAAAAGTTGAAGTCTTGGATAATTTCAGTGTTTCAATTCTTGATAGTTCAGTGGAAGATATTTTGTGGATTAAATTATCACATAAATATGATGATTCAAATAATATATGTTTCTGTGTTTGCTATTTACCACCGGAAGGGTCAAGTCGTTTGAATGATGGTGAAAAATTCTATAATGATCTGCTACAACAAGTTTATTGCTACCAAAATGAAGGCTTTGTGTATATTGGTGGAGATGTTAATTCTAGATGCGGGAGCGAGCAGGATTACATACAAGGTGTGGATGATATTAATGACAGAGAAATAATTGACGTTTACAGTAACAAGTATGGTGATCTTCTAATTGACTTTTTGACCAGTTGTAACTTGTGTATGCTAAATGGTCGTGCTGATGGAAATAACGACTTCACTTGTGTATCAAAGCGTGGACGGTCAGTTGTTGACTATGTCTTTGCACCTCATGAACAGTTAGACATGTGTACAAGCTGTGACGTGTATTTAATGTATAATCTTATAGTCGATACTGGTTTGAACTTTGAAAAGTCCACACCGGACCATGGACCAATAGTTTGGACTGTAAACGTAAAGAAAGACATTGCATGCGATACGAGTAATATTGGACAAGCACCAAATACAGATAGACCCAGGTACAATTTGAAACGCTTCCCATTGAACTTTCTAGATAACAATAAACACATTCAAGATACTATTGACAAAATTGGAAACGAACTAGTCACAAATAAAGACATTAATAGTGCATATACAGAGTTTGTTACTTTAATAGAAAAAGAGATGAAAGACACAATTCCCATATTGAAGACCCCAACAGGACCAATTTCGAATAAAAGGAAGAAATCGCTTCGAAAACCATATTGGACTGAAGAACTTACCTCATTATGGAATGAAGTGTGTATTAAAGAAAAGCAGTGGTTGAAATGCAAAAACTGTACTAATCTGAGACGTAAACTAAAACATGAATTTTGTACTATTCGTAATCAGTTCGATAAACGAAATAGAAATACTAAACGTAAATTTCAATTAAAGGAGCAGGATAATTTGTCTAAACTGTTTCAAAGTAATAACACTCGGGACTTTTGGAAATACATTGGTAATATTGGTATTGCGAATGAACGTCGCCAAAACATTCCATTCAAAGTAAAAACAGATGAAGGCTTTAGTAGTGATGTTGATGTTGTCCTGGACAAATGGAAAACAGATTATGAAAAACTATTTAATTCTGGTGATAATGACAACTTTGATAACAATCATTTAGACTGGGTAAAGGGAAACAATCATGTTTTCCCGACTAGAAACTGTGACACTTTGAACTGCCCTGTTACGAGAGAAGATGTCATTGACGCTGTAAATAGGACTAAATTGAATAAAGCCGTCGGTTTTGACTATATTCCTGCGGAAAGTTTACGCAATAGCATATGTATAGACCTGTTATTTAAACTTATTTCGTTCTGCTTTCAAAATGGTAAAGTGCCTGATTTATGGTTAAATGGAATTATTAATCCTATTCCAAAAAATGATAGTGGTTGTAAATTCGATCCTATGTCATATAGAGGTATAACTATTTTATCAATCCCATGTAAAATTTTTGCTGACATTTTGAATAAGCTTATAAATAAATGCTTAATGAAAACGAAATTTTATGTGATGAACAGAACGGTTTTCGAAAAGGTAGAAACTGTACAGATCATGTTTATGTATTAGATAATATTGTCAAAAGTAGAAAAAATGCAAAAAAGGATACATTTGTATGTTTTGTTGACGCAAAGAAAGCATTTGATACCGTTGATAGAGACTGTCTAATATTTAGATTGAGAAACATTGGTATTAGCGGTATATTTTTAAATTGTATTACTTCTTTATACAGTAATGTCAATTGTACAGTCAGAGTAAATAACTTTATGACATCCTTTTTTCCTGTTGCTCTTGGTGTAAAACAAGGCTGTGTTTTATCGCCGACTTTATTTTCTATCTATGTAAATGATTTAGTCTCAGATATTAAAGAAGCAAATTGTGGCATTCAAATAGATGACATAATGGTCTCTATGTTATTATATGCTGATGATATTGCATTGATTGCACCTGATGCAGATAAACTGCAAAAGCAGTTGGACATTTTAAACAAGTGGTGTGAAAAGTGGAGATTAACTCTAAATAAAAACAAAACCAAAATTGTTCATTTTAGAAATAAATCTATACTAAGAAGTAATTTTCAGTTCAAATGTGGAGAACTTTGTCTTGAATATGCAGCTTGTTATAAATATCTTGGTGTACTTTTGAATGAATTTTCAGATTATTCTATAATTGCCAAAGCATTGTATAAATCAGCTAATAGAGCTCTTGGTGTTATTAAAGCAAAATTTTGTAAAACTGGTGGTATGAATTTTGATGTATTTACTAAATTATATGACACTTTAGTCAAACCCATTTTTACATATGCTTCCGGTGTATGGGGCATTAATATACATAATTGTATAAATAATTTGCAAAACAATGCTTGTAAATTTTTCTTAGGCTTAAGCAAAAGAAGCAGCAACTTAGCTGCTAGAGGTGATATGGGTTTTTTTATCAGGTGATGCACCACTAAAAGTTGAAGTTTTTAAACTATGGAATCGTCTTAAATGTGACAATACCAGTAATATATGTAAAAAGGTTCATACCTGGGCGATTAGAAGAAAATCGTCATGGGATTATAGAGTTTTACAGTTAGCTCGTAAATATAGTTTGATTATAAATGTAGAAGATGAAATTAATATGTGCAATGTATGGGACTCTAAACAAACTTTTGAAAAAGAATCTTGGCACCATGAAGTATGGAATGATAAAAATAATGTCAATGGTAATAAATTAAGATTTTATAGATTGTTTAAAACTTGTATTGGTACGGAGCCTTATGTAAAGGTAGTTAATAATAGATGCCACCGACGTATTTTGTCATTATTCAGAGCTGGTTCGTTACAACTTAAAGTTGAAACAGGTCGATATGCTAGACCACCAGAACCTCTACAAGACCGTTTATGTATTTTTTGTGATAGTTGCCAAATTGAAGATGAAAAACACTTTCTTTTTAATTGTTGTTTTTACTCTGATATCAGACATGAATTATATGCCAAAGCCTGTCTTTTAAATGTTGATTTTGAGTATTTATGCGATATTGAAAAACTTCGTTATCTTATGTGTAATGAGACTATGGTTCCTCTTTTAGCTAGTTCCCTTTATCATATGTTTTATCGACGAAAACATGTCATCTAGAAATTATATATGTTTTTTTTTATTATTTTTTTTTTTATTTTCGAAATACTTTTTAAATGTAACAAAGCTGTCCTTTTATGTATGTATTAGATGTTTGTTTTAATGATAGTGTCTCATAAGTCATTTTCGGCTGGCATCCTTTTACTTAAATGTTAGATTCTTATGACTTTATGTGTATATATATATTGATATTGTAATGGATGGTGACACTTTAATAAAATAAATCTTATCTTATCTTATCTTATCTTTAAATATAGGACGACGACACAATACAGTCTTCAATTAAATATAGACATATTGCTCAATAACATTTAAGCTTCTTAGTATTCTTCTAAGGAATAAATTTTAAAGAAACCATCAAAAGTCTTCCATCAAAATCAAAATTCTTCCATCAAAATCAAAATTCTAAAAAAATAACGTTTAATTTGACCTTATTAAAATATTATTTCAGACCATTAATAACACGTTTCCTAACTGGGGATTGGTGACTAGAAATGTTGCAGGTTCAAAGTATTCATTGTTAGGCCCAACACCTCTTCCTATAAAAAAATTAGATAAATAGACTAACACAATGGACATAAAAGAACATACAATTAAAATCAATACAGGAAAAACTCTGAAATAATCTATGATAGATAATATAGTTACGTAAACACCATACACTACACATGTGACATGCATGAGTAAATGCTTATAGTTACTTAACAGCTTAGCTGAAAGTACATGACATGGAATAATGTTGATATTGGTTGTTGTAATAAAACAAGTTTCATTAATGAACGTTAGAAAAATTACATAGAGACATGATATCATTCAATGCCGGGAGCAAACCATACAAAACAAAGAAGGACAATTTTATATTAATATTTATATAAATAAATTGAAGATCTCCATCCAACTCATGTGATTGAATAGTTGATCATCATTAGTATAAATATTAATTACATAAAAACACTTTTACGTCATTTGAAGGACTATTCGTATAAGCTTTACCATCAAACTGTTTGACTCGAGCTCACTTATCTGTATTTTAAAGACGAAACGCGCGTCTGATGCAGATACAAAATATAAATCCTCGTATTTTGCTATCAGTAACAACATAGTATGTTAGAAAATTTTGTGTGACTTAATAAATATTTGCAAATGATGGAACATCTTTTATCTGTATTCAATAAGTTCAAATATATAAATAATATAAAAGTTTCAGGAGATTTACGATATACGTATAAGGCAACCATACGTCACATACAAAATGTTTGTGCATGCTTACATATGATGCATGAAATCATGTCAATAGGAAACGTCACACTGTTAATCATCCAGCGTCTAGTAAAAAAATAAACACATGTTATCAAGGCGAAGGTAGTGGGGGGGATGCACAATGGGGTAACTGTTTCTTCATCTCTCATTTATAAAAAGTTCAATGAGGATCAAGAACCCATACCGATATAGCCTTAACGTAAGTTATATTAGGGCTTTGTATGAAAGTCGATGGCCTGATAAAGACTACACAAGGCACACATGCAACAATCACAAACCACTGATTTAAAGATTCAGACGAGGCACTTTAAGAATGAGGCAGTGTTTAACAAAGATATTAGAAGATGTTGTATGAGTGCCAATTGGACAACTCTCTATCGACGTTACAATTTGTAAAAGTAAATCTGTTGATGCTCAACACTATGCCTACCTGTTTTTACAGTGATATAAAAATCAGATTTTAGCTATGGACTAATCCGTAAGAACACGTAACTGTGAGACACGACTTCTATTTTTTTTACAAAAATAAAAGTGACAACAATATAAACATTACTTATATTTCACAAACGATTACTCATAAATACAGTTATTAGATGTCAAAGTTTAAACCATCTGACATAGACTTCTGTATTGGCTGGCTGTAATTTGGTGTATAGTTTTAATGGCAACCTAATGATAAATAAGGCACAATGCATTCACTGATTGTTGTTGCAAATTAAAGGGAATCTCAGTAAAAAATAATCGGTTCTCGGCTGGAATTTCGATCGTAACGTGGTAGTGTCATGTTGTTATTTGAGACAACAAATTTGAATAAGTAGAAAATTATAAAGTTGCCGACATTTTTTAAACGAGTCAGTATTTAGTTATATTATTTTCAGTCTGTAATTGTAAAACAACATGTATCATGATTTGTTTTCTAGACCATTGTCATTTAGACCATTGCCATATAGAATTTTGATTCGAGAAGCATAACACAACTAATCTATTTGTTGATAGTCTCAATATCTACAGTGATCATTCTGGCAATTTGTATGCGTAGAAGTTATCGTATTCGGAATTCAAAATGTATGTTCCTACTGCATTTGTAATAATATCTAGTATGTTTTTTTTTATTTAATGAGAAACATATACATCGTTAGTATGTAAACGTATTTTGGAATGTACATTCACAAATGTGTATGTGAACTACAGTTGAGATCAGTTCTAACCTCTCATAAATTCTGTCAGAATCTGTCAGGAGAACTGTTCTAGAACAGTATGTAGAACTGTCAGCCTGATACCTTTTAGTCAGTTCTAGGTTAGAACTGTTCTAGCTAGAACTGAGTTGGTCAGTTCTACCTAGAACTGATCCTGACAGTTCTAGCTAGAACTGATCCTGACAGTTCTACCCTAGAACAGTTTTAGACAGTTTTACCTAGAACTGACTAAATTTTTGGCTAGAACAGTTCTACGATTAGAACTGAGTTAGAACTGAGTTTGATCAGTTCTACGGCTAGAATTGATTTAGTCAGTTCTATCCATAAAACAATTTAATAACTTTTTGCAATTATAATAGATAAGTCAAAATAAAAGAAAATAATATATAAATATATACATTGTATATATCGCAGAACTGTTTTAACATTTCTCGTTACGGAAAATGTCCATAACGGTTAACTATGACGGGAGGCATTTTGCGTCTGGCTTTATCAACGATAATAACACTGAATGGCGACTCGAGAGATGCCCTAACTGCAGTGACGTCATTATGAACTGTTCTACAATCCTGACAGGTTTGGTCAGTTCTACGGTTAGAACTGATTTAGTCAGTTCTCCTGACAGTTCTACCTAGAACTGATTTGGTCAGTTCAACTGTTCTAGCTAGAACTGTTCTAGGACAGGTTAGAACAGTTCTATGACAGATTAGTCTGACAGTTCTAATGAGAGGTTAGAACTGATCTCCACTGTACCTACATTTCATTCCGTGTGTATGGATGGTAACACATGTTTATCTATATTACCACATGATGTGCGCTAACTATATCAGTTCCTTCTGTGCTATAGTTGGGTATTGCTCAACCGATATATATGTGTTTTTGCTACAATTGACAAACAGTTTAAAAGTTTGAAAAAATACCATAACCGCATAACTACGACATATAAATCAGAGTGAAAAAATCGTGTATTAAAAAGGTCAATACACTTACCTTATTCATAGCTCTATGAGGTGATAAGGAGCCCACCCTTTAATATCTTTAAAAAAAAAGTCAAGAAGAAAGTTTAAAAAAACCTATTCCCCCCCATCCCCCCCCCCAACAAAAGTTTTTAATTGATCTATTTCATATTTAAGCAGAACAATCAGATATCAAGTCAATGACATAGGTATCTATCAAGTTGGATGTAGAAAAGGCATAACCTCTGAAATCAAAAAAGAATATTTACCACGGACGGAGAACATATCAATCTATTAGTTTAGTAAATTTTGTGTCTGCCCTTCAATTATGTGACTCAAGAACAAAATCCAAAAAAATGGTAACAATTGTATCGAAAAGTGAAAATCGAGTGCACCTTTTTATGTTAGGGTGTGTTTGCGTTGAATATTTTGTCTTAGAAACTTATAAAGCAAAAGTATTTGATACACCATCTCGCTTCAGATTCTATCATTTCTATATATCAACGCTACAGGTAGACTTTATAACATCAAAAAATCATAGTACTCAAAGTTTTAAGTTGGATCTTAAAAATGCATATCTTTGAAAAAAACAAACATATTTTGTTTGTGATAATAAGGGTTTGTAGTCTTCAACCACTGAAAATATTTAGTCAGCCCTTCCACGAAATATTTAATTAGATTTTTTATAAATGTTTTTGGATTTTCGAAAATTCCACTCGACAACCGATCAGACAATAGTTTTAAGTTGACTCAATGCTGCCAAGAACATTAACTGATGCTTATTAGCTAGTATATACATTTGTCTTTTAAAATACAACTGACATAAAAGGATCGTAATGGTGCTATGTGGATAAATTTATCGGTTTTCAAGAGCTAAATTGGCAGCGCGTCATCCCTACAATGGCTTCCATTTCTATGATTGTAAAAATTAACTAGTGTAATGGGGAGATAATTTTGACGAGGTAGAATCCCCACTGTATAGATAAAGCTGTTTTATAAAAAAATACGGAATAACGACTATATGACGCAAAGCGAGAAAGTACATCAAGAACAATGTTCACCAACAGTTTGTACACTTGTGTATATGCATTACTTGGTGATGACACATTTGAATTAAAATATAGATGGTTTGCATAACATTTAGATTCATTTGATTCAAATTTATTAGTAAACACATCTGGCTAGAATTTGTTTTGAATGTTTTGTGCTATATGTCACTGTTCTATTATTTAAAATAACCTTTTCTAAACTTATTGGAATTAACCTGATGAGTTCACAAGACCACAATTGGCTTGACAATCCCTTCAGATGTATGATCATGATGATTGCAATGAAACAACTATAGAATTGCAGGTGCTTGTTCATTCGGGGTCAAAATTTCTATTCTTTTTGAGAAATTTACAAATAGAAAAACTGTTGCACGTTTGTGTATTTGTATTTTTCAGTTGAACATTGAAACAGTTACATTGTAATGTGATGCTTATAGAATTTCAAGTTTCAGTTTCAAGGCATTTTTAAAAATGTTGTAATGGAGACAATGTTTTTTTCTAATCCTGAAAAATGTTCACTTATTCTTTTTTTTTCAATGTATGTATCAATTTTAACAATTCTCAGAGAACTTGTAACTAGTACAAAATTGTTCAATCTTACAGTTAATATCGATATAATAAAAAATAGTATTTTCTTATAACATTTTTTCCAAGATATACAAAAACTTTGAACTATGGAGCTACATATATTTTAAATCTGTAATTTAGACATCCAGAATGAAATTTGTTTGAAATAGGCATACATGGTAATTTTTGTATTCATTCATATACACAGTGGTTTCTACATGCAAATTGTATTATAGACAAAGAAAGATGACAGATGATTATTGTATTGTGTATCAATTATCAAAAACAAAGGAAGGTTACCTCAAGTCATTGCCTTCTTCAATCTTATATTTTAGGAGATTTTCTCAGGTATTTTTATCAGCTAATATTCACACGTATAATGGTGAATATAGAATACAGCACACATACAGATTTAATTATTTATTTTAGTTAACCAACACAACCTTTTTTATATTTCATATAACCAATACATGAGAGGGACAAAACGGACCAGCAATGGGAATAATATCGATCATTGCCCTCCGGCAATTTTATTTCCATTATAATTATCTTTCTTTCTGCAATAAATAACTCCTGAACTAAAATGACTGTTTGGTAGCAATTCAAAGTTTAATGTGTTGCTTGATTGAGCATAACATTTATAGTACGAGCACCAGTAAACTTATAAAAACAACAATATCGTTTGTATTGGTAAATAATCTGGACAGTCTACAAATGATTCAACAAATCTATCAAAAAGGCATTATTTATTTCAAATTTTATTAATTGATTGATTTGATAATTTAAAGATATACATGTGTTTATGAATGACCGTGAACTTTGACATCCCAATAACAAAGGAAACTCGGATATCATGCTTTATAAATGCAATAAAATAAAGCTATTAAAGTATTATCTACCCTCATTTTTTGTACGTAACAAAGACAGAGAGGATTTTTGTACTGGCAAGTGTAGCATAATCAAATTATTAATTTAATTTCGTTTTAAGTGAAAAAAGAACAGCCGATTCAGAAATTCTAATACATCATTATCCGTTTTACCGAGGAGTAGGAATATAACCGCATTCTAATGTAATAAAAATAAGATTTCTAAAAAAAACCTTTGAAGCAGAATAAACCTTTTATGGAGTGATGCAATTTTGGGCGTGTAATTTCAATTCAAATGTCTTTTAATCAGGATTTTGTAAAAAAACCCTACTTTTAATTAGTCGGTAAATAACATGAATATGTATTAATGCAGTTATTCTACATTTTTTAAAAGAAGAATTACATCTTTTATTTACTGCAGATTTAAAGAAAGCGATATGGCCTTGTAAATATTTGGTTTAACTAAATAGATATAAAACCTTATGATTGTCAACAAGAATTTTGTTATACGTATCTTCATTAAGAACTTTCAAACCTTACCATATGAAAGACATGGACGTAAATATGTAAGAAGCTGTAATATCTAAAAGAACAACACAGATAATATTATCAGAATAATCCTTTAGCATGCGTAATATCACATAACATGCTTATAAGGCAAAAAACTTATATGAAACAATTTTATTTGAGTCAATTTTCCCGGTATAAAAGACAACTTAAATAGTTTAGTTTGAAAGATCAGCATAATGTGTTCGATTCAAGATTCGTTCACAAATTCAGATATGAACGCTATTGAGAGGAGACGAACTACTGTACAATAAGTCAGGAAATACCTTGCTCATACATAAACATATACAATTGTAATCATACGTCTTTGTCAACGGATGCAACAATGATAATATTGTTATGTTACTAAACAGTAGAAAATAGTTTTAAAGTGTACCTTTCTACATACTATGCGAAAAAAAACTTAATGAAGCCTTAAAGCATTTTTTGAGGGGGTCCGAAAACGTCCTGATGCAAGACAAAATGTATGACCCCATCTAACATATCGTTGTGTTTCAGCAGCAGTCAATATTTCATTCCTGTCGCTGTTTATTTTATACCTTATTGTAGCAACACTCCAATAGCGCCTGCATATCAATCATATATCTTCAAGTTGGTATGAAATTCCAGACAGAGCATGCATTTTTCATAACAATTCACTAAAAACAACGTTCTTAATTTTAAGAAAGTTATCACACTAAGCATTTAAAGAAGTAAAGTAAAAAGTCATCCCTTCTTCAAATTTTACTGACAAAGTCGTGAAATGTATGACCGTTTTGGAATATCTATCATCCTCTTCTCCGATAGTAACCAACCAAAATTATCGGTCTAAACAAAGGAGTATCACACGAGCCATTATTTGATGTAAAAAATGTCAAACGTAGTAAAATCGTTCATATAGTTCGATTTAAAGGGCTTTACCGTTAAATCGCGTTATCAGAGGAAGGCAAGACTTGCGACAGTTCATGCACAGGTCAATGTAACGCGCATGTCTTAGTTCGATTACACGGCATATCAATTTTAACAACTAAAGCACTCCTCACAATATTTTGAATGCACGGCTGCTAGGAAGTAACTGAATTTATCTAAGGTCAGATTGTTGAGTTTATTGTACGCATACTTAATGTAAATACTTATCTTATTTATTTTTCAATTTCAACAGGTTATTGATTAATTAATTTAAAATCGGTCACATTCAACTAGATAATTTATCGAGTAATTTATACATTAGTGGACAATTTACTAAAGCAAGGATTTATATATAGTATACAAATCTTTGGCTAAAGTTATTATAATACGAGCGAATTTATTTTATTTATGTTGGATTGTATAATAAATGTTTGATTCACATACTTTTTAATTCCAGTTACATTAATATTTTTGTATCTTTTTATCGAGGTATTAAAATTGAAAACTAGATTCCAGGTATTTCTATTCAATTTACATTTTGTAAGGCAGATTAAAATAGTATTGTTCCATTATCAGGTATGTTAACTATTATTTAATAATGGGGTTGCCTTGTGAGACATTAACACCATCAAATGCAATTAATTAATTTATGGTACCATTAATTGTTCTTTAGCGTGTTTAGGACAGCAGTAAATCGTAAATTATATTTCAAAGTTGAGCCGCCGTTAAAAGAAATTAGTTGATAAAATTTTTTGATATGGCAGCTACAGTGATGTCTTTATAACCGATTGTTTTTCGGTCAACCAAATTTCGTTGCATATATACAGAGACATATAATACAATATGTCTCTGCTATATATTATAATATTTATTTCAAATAATATTCATTCATATTTTGAAGTAATGTCTTTATAACCGATTGTTTTTTTGGTTATCCAAATTGCATTGCACACATTTTGATATTTATTTAGTGTATAAAATATATATTTTTTTAATTATATTTGTTCATAATGACATTTATTGGAAGGTTTATGATGCCTGAGTCGAAAAGGCGTTGAAAGAGGTGTTATAATTGGTGTAAAGAAAACTGCTTTAGCCACCTGTGATGTCAAAATAGCATCTGAAACAGAAACTAAAAATTTGTTATGCAGGATTATTTCATTCATCAGCAGGACCATCTATATGTATGTTAGTCAGAGAAGTGGCAGTATGCCTTATCTAAATACATCAATAAAACAGATACATCTTTTATTCTTTAATTTTAATGTAGCTAATTCAGTACATGACATTTTTAGTTTTAACAATGATTTCAGTAGTAGCATTTCGAGAATAATAAGGAAAACGATTTTAAATGGCGAATACTATATTGATCCGGATTGCTTTTACTATGAAAGACCATACCACGAACAAGAATAAGAATAAGATTGATTTATTTAATTGGTTTCTTATCTATTTATCTCATCCCGATTAGAAAACATTTCAACACTGATTTATTTTACAATTACACTGAGAAGGTATAGTCCCGCAAGTAATTTTATATTCAGAGCATTTTTAGTATGTGTACATATCACGAAGGAATTTTTACAATTATTCTAATTATATCATTCTCACTACATTGCACCACAAGATTACCTAAATTTGATTTATTTTCATATGTCATCTCTATAAAAGAGAGAACCATTTCAGTAATTTCAGAAAATAGTTCTGCACTATTTGTGCGAAGTATATATATAATATAAAAAATTAAATGGTATTTCGCAGCTATATAAAAATTCATTAACGGTAATAATATCAGTAAGTAAACTGATGCATTTTTATATTAGATATTTATTTAACAACCAATTTGAAGTAGGCAAGAGAGCTCATCCAGTATATCAGCAAATAAGACTTGGAGCTAGCAGGGTTCAGGTCATAAGTTGGAAACGAGCTGTTTCGGTTAAAGAAAGCAATTTCACAGTCTTGTAATTGGGGACCAGTTGATTTAGATTTATGGCTATTACTCATGTACCATGATCACAACAAATCATTCATACCCTGTCTGTATTATGTATAAATAATGTGATCAAACTAAGGTCTTGCACTAGGATAAACCGTCATTACTCACACAGCTTTTTTTGTGCACGTTTTAATCGTGCCCAGAAAAAAATAAAATGCTACATGTAATGGACAAGATAATCAAATGTTGATATTCAAGATTGCTATAACTATCAAATATTTACATAAGCTAAAAATATTATTGCCATCTGTTTGCCGTTCAAGTAACGAATCTTTATTGTTTTTATTGGATTTTTCATATGAGTGGAACTAGTAGCTATCAATCCACTTGCGCATTATCAACTTTAAAGTTCAAATGATATTAGTTTTACAGAAAACAATGTTTCTATTAGTCCCTAATTTAGAAAATTGACCAGCAAGGCAAGATAGTTTTACTACTATACTTGTAAAAAGGCATCGTTGGTTTATGTCTGTCATATTTGTTTTTCGTAAACTGTTTTGTTATAAAGTAGGCCGTTAGTTTTCTCAATTGAATTGTTTTATATTTTTCATGTCGGGGCCTCTAATAGCAGACTATACGGTATGGGTTTTTCTCATTGTTGAAAGCCGTACGGTTGCATATATTTACTTACATTTACTTCATTTGTACTTTAGTGGATAGTTGTCTCACTGGCAATTATAATCTTTTAATTACCATTAATAACGAATAGAGAAGAAATAGTATACACTTCTGCAAGTTACGTTTACAAACTTTATTGCCAGATGTGTAAATCTTTGATAAAATATCGTCTGAAAATTGCTGATATAAATTTACAACTTAAGCGAGTTATTGTCTGGGTTAATGGTTTTCTTAAATCTTATTTATATCATTACAGAGGTCAAGAAAAGTTCAAATAAGTTAGGTGATGAATTGATTTTATTGCTTTTGTGGTTTAGATTTAAAAGTAGCGTATATCTCAGACTATAAAACTGCTAATTAGTACGATTTTGTTATCTGAAAGAGAAACAACGCAATTGGGTTAAATACTGTGACCAGTAATACATGGAATTTTATGTATATACGTATATTAGAGAATATTCGTTTTTGGAAGCAGTCATAAATGATTTGGGATAATAATTGTTGTCGAACGCCATACGCATGATATGCAAAACAACAAAAACAAAACAAAAAACAAAAACAAGACTGACAAAAAACAAAAACCAAAATTAAACAAACAAAACAAAATGTTACACGATACCATTTGTAATGCCGTTTGACGAGCGCCCCTAAGACGGCAATTATTCCATCGGCTATTTTTAGAGTCAAATTTTGGGGGGTCTTAACTGCACCTCAGTTTAAAAAGTTTTTGTCTGGGAAACACGATTCATTTTCTAATTTCAATTGGCTTTGAACAAGCTTTCAGTAACTGAGAGTACTCTTAGGTGGGTACTTGATGTCTTTAGTCTATTTGTTAGTTGTGTATTGTGTTTTGTGTCGATCTGATTAGTCAAACCTACCTCAACTTTGTTTTATTTTGTGTTGTTAACTACTGTTCCCGGTTACGGGAGGGCTTAGTTCTCACAACTTGTTGTTTGTCGCAGTTTATTATACTTGTTTTACGTTTAAATTGATTTTTACTTAAATATGGCCTGGTTTGTTGCCGTGGCCTTTAATTGCTATTATACTGTATGGACTATGTTCAATGTTGAAGGCTGTATGGTGGCCTATAGCTGTTTACGCCCACGCTATTAAGTTTTATGCAAATAGTTGCCTCATTGACATTCATGTCAGATCTTTTAGTTTTTATATTTTCTGATGGTAAAAGTAGAATTCAGTCATTGGTAATATAAAAAGTATTAACCATATATCTGATTACAAACATAACAGTTGGCAAGTCAAATATCTTCATCTGTTATCATATTAATTTTAATTATTTTTCTATATTGTATATTACCAATCTGGAGCTGATTTTGGTTGATTGTCAATTTAAGATATTTCATGTTTCCAAACGCGTGCTTGGATAGTGGGGTTTTCAATCACCAAAATGACTTCGTTCGTGCTCGGAAGAATGTAGTTACTTATGGTTGTGTTGTCTTATACATTTTTGTATCACAATTTGTTAGCAAGGTCACAGTGTTATGAGGCACTTTAAGTAAAGAGATAAACTAATCGTATGCTCATTCTCGAAGGGCCCCGCAATATAAAGTAATCCACTAAAATGGACATGACTTCGGACAAAGCGTTCAATACGATAGGACCTAACTTATAAGCGATATTGATTTTCTCCAAGATTTGTTACCTTAGTCAAATTTGCTTGGTTCCAATGTTACCACGATTGCAATACAAGAACAAGATTCCAAATAAGTTATTGAACCAAACTACAGTGAGAAGGAATATGTTATTTGTCAGATATTAAAAGTTATCTAATTTTATACAAGTTACAATTTCAGTTATGCTATTATCTATTTTCATCTATTTATTATCCAGTTATGCTATTATCAATTTGCATCCATTTATTGACCATCAAACGGCGAAGTAGGTCATTGGCTTCGGGAATCTGTTAGCTAGTAGTTACTGCGGTCAGATTCTTGTTATTACACAATATTACAATCAGAGTTATCTGTTATATCGACTCTCTATGTATGGTACTGGTTGGCGGTAACAAGTTCCAAAACATTCTTTATGAAATGAATGTTTTTGAACTTGTTTAGTGGCGGACTTTATAGGCTGCACCAGTACCGATGAACTGGATTTATCACTGTATTATTATTTAATTTAGAACATTAATCCATGCAATCTTCATTTCCACCTCAAACGTAGTTTCTCATGTTGATTTTGGACATCTGTTGCCAGGGTTCAAGTCAGCACCCCCATTATTTCAAAATTTCATTTCATTTTAGTTTTTATTTGAATTTTGAATTTTATTTATCTATTTTATTTGCATCTAATTTACGGTTGCCCAAAGACCCTTTGTTTGTGGGTTGGTAACCGACAGAAGCCATGATCTTACTTCGCCAATAAAATATATATTTTGATTTTAATAACGTCTTCTCTCTTATAATTAAAAATAAGGATAGTTTTTAATGTTTATAAATACATTAATTGATACAATTTGGTCATCTGAGTACCTAATTGTCACATGTAAGATCACTATGACATCACAAACATGTCGAAATTGCCCCATTTGAGATAAACATTGCATTTTAAACGTAGCTTTAACAGGTCGAGAACTCTAGATTTTCTGACGTCAGAATATATTTGCATAGTAATTTCCAAAACACAAGGCCAATATGGCCTTGAAAAACTGACCAATCGACTCAATGAAATACAATGCATTGTGGACTACTACAAGTAAACTACTACTTAAAGCACGTGGAATTAGTGGGAAAACAGTCAACTAATATAGTTGTCTGGGACTCTCATTACCAATGTTTTTATTCTGCAAATATATTTAATATAAAATATATAACGTAATCCTCAATTTGCATGCTGAGATTAAAAAAATATTGTTTACTGGCTTCACGATTCGACTTTCTTTTTCGCCTTGCAAAAGAAGTTGAACCGGTTTTGTGCATTGTTATGACTTGAACCTGCATTAATTTCACGACATGAAACAGTGAAATATCCAATGAAGTGACCATTGTCCAGTAAGAAAATCGTTTGAGCTCTTTTAAACCGGTATAGTGTCATTCCAAAATCATTTCTGCCGAGAAAAACACGAAAACTTTCATTGAAACACTTCTTTCTGTACTGAATGTGTAATTTTTTTTTTATCAGGACCTGAACTAAAAGTAAGAACATCATAATATTCAGTATGCTAAAAATAAGTGTTATGAAAGCGGCAGGGGCGAATCCAGCCATTTTAAAAAGGGGGGTCCTAACCCTGGACAAAAGGGGAGGGGGTTCCAACTACGTGTCCTCATTCAAATGCACTGATCGTCCAAAAAAAGGGGGTCCATCCCTCCAGAACCCCCGCCCTCCTGTAGCGGGTACGGTATATAGCTCAAATCATTTTTTATTGTTTCATCCATCGATAATATCAGTTTATTGCCAATTTTATCACAAAATATACCTTAGAGGTTTTTTATCGTTCGGCTGCTGTCCTGTTGACATATGTAATATCTCCAATATTAAAAGTATCTGGATCAAAGTGGGTGCCATATTACCTATTATTTTTTTTCTAAAACGTGCTTTGTATATAGAAATAAGAAGATGAGGTATGAGTGCCAAATGAGACATCTTTCCAACAAAGACATAATTCAGTAAAGTAAGCAGTCATAGGTTCAATGCTGAAAAGTAAGCTATAAATGACCCAAAAATTACTTGTGTAAAACAATCCAAACAACAACAACAACAAAAAAACCCGGCCCAATTAAATATATCAAAGGAGAAGAAATCTATCCCATAAAAAAAATATATATTGTATAGGAGCCTGTATTTCAGTGGTTGTCGTTTGTGTATGTGTTACATATTTGTTTTTCGCTCATTTTTTTTTAATATAATTAAGGCCGTTAGTTTTCTCGTTTGAATTGTTTTACATTGTCATATCGGGGCCTTTTATCGCTGACTATGCGGTATGGGCTTTGCTCATTGTTGAAGGCCGTACGGTGATCTATAAATGTTAATTTATGTGTCATTTTGGTCTCTTGTGGACAGCTGTCATATTGGCAATCATACCACATCTTTTCTTTTTTTATTATAGGTCCATCGCTGCAATTTTCACAAAACATATCAAATTTTCAACCTTGTCGCACATACATATGGATAACATTATTACAGCTTATTTCCTAAGGCATGTAGAGCAAAACTTTGGTTAGCTTGCTTGCTTGCTTTGTTTTTATATCGTACACAATAAAATGTACAAGTTAAACTATGCCTATATATATATATACATATTATTTAAAGATTGTATAAACAACTATACAAACAAAGTAAGCAAGCCAACTAAAGTTTTACTTTGCAGGTATAAGAAATCAGCTGTAATAATTAATCCAGTTTGGCAAAAGTACGAGCCTGTTAAAAAACGAACAAACTGAAACTACAGTTGCTGACTCCACTACCTTGAAAACAAAGGGAACAGTTTGGAAGTCACATATACTGAAATGTGACAAACATAAATACTAACACTGCCATGTATGTAAATGTTTCTTCGTCTTTTTTACGAACACAAAATTCAAGGATCACACATTTGTCTTTAATTATCTATACGAAAATTGATGTACTCGTGAATATTAGCACTGGCTGTTATCGACGGCTTATTCTTACACTAGTAAGTTTGTCTCATGGGTAATTGTGTTTTTAGCTGTTGTTTCGTTGCTGTCTGGTGGACGAATACATGAAATATCTGTGCCATCATCAAACATGTTAATGGCTATATATAGGGTTATTCAAACCCTGTTTTCTTCGCATAGAAACAACTCTTCGTTAATCTGAGCATGGAAGTAATACTTTATATCACGAACTATAAATGAGGATACACAAACTGAAAAACTAAGCGAAATTGTGAATCCCGCATTGCACGAAAAAATGTGTTGTATTTCAGTAAATAACACGTGTTCTTGGTTGATTGTAAACACGTAGTAGTCCATCATGCATTGTGACTCATTTGGTGGATTGGTAAAAAACCTAGGTAAAAATAAATTGCGTCACATGTAAATAAACAATTACATGTGCGAGAACATAAGTATGCTAATTTATGCATTTCCATATAAGGTATTGGTCCCGACCTGTTTAAGAAAAATGACATGACCATGATGACCAAAAAGTCGTTTAAATTATGACATGGTGGGAAAAGGGGAATAGCTATATTTATAAATGTGTTACCAGTTACGGACAAACTCCTGATTTTCATGCTTTCGCGGTACTTTGAGTTGGTAAATCAATGTGCTTAAGTACGGACACTTTTAAATCTTGTCTAATTATATTTATTGATGAAGTAATTGTAAAGTAAGCTTTTACCAGAGACATTACAAAATATTCCTGATTTTTATTTTACAAACACGGGAACTTGTTGAATAAAAGATTAAAGGTTTTTGGGATAAACCTGTGAAAACATAGGAATTGCTCGACTTTTTTCCGTTCTATTCGTTTTCATTGACAACTTTTTTCTCTTTTAAATTGATGTTTTTCCCATGTCTACAATGAGACCAAAATCAAAAGTTACTACCTGTACACCATGACTACAATACCAGAAATTCAGAACTCAGAAATATGTTTGAGTTAATTTTAATATTCAATGAAAAGGTGGTCAGTCTCTTCCAAAATAAACACAATATAAAAGCCAATACAAAAAATACGAAATACGATTGGAGAATGTAATACTATAATAAACACAATATGTGAGTGAGAACCAATTTTCTATAGACATAAACGTTATTTAGAAGTTTTATGTCGATGTCGAAAATATACATGTACCTGCATTATCCAATTCTTTAATGTTAACTGTAATAGAAAACAAATATATAAGTGTGTATGCGAATTGATTTCTCAAATTAAACTATTTAATATACTTTTTCTTGGCTTTGACTGTATTTTACATTTAAGTAATAATTTTCAAAAGAGCAAGGGGTTTTAATTTATGTATTTATTTGTGTTTACCGCAACATTAACTTTTGTTCAGCACCATTGTACTATTTTGTAGAGGTAAAGTTTTTTTTGTGGTGGATATATAATGACCTAGACAGAACCGCCGTCCTCCGGTAAATAGAGCTTGTGTTATATTTTATACAGATTCCATTTCGTGTATCAATATAATATAATAATATCTGCCTGTTTGTATTCTTAAAATATGAGCTGATTAAATACAACAAAAAAAAAAAAAAAAGGAATAAGAATAAAACTTGTCGAACAACTTATTTCAATATTTATATAACATTTATAACTTATTGTGCATTCGGTTGGAAAAAAATTAATCATTTACAAATAGGGAAGTTATTTCATTTTTGAAAATAATTTTATAGCCGTCTTAACATTCGATGGGGATTTTCAAAGTGATTAATTTGACAGAGCGATTCAATGTACACTGATTAAATTGTGCGGATAAAGACAAAATACTCTTTAGAGTAATTAAGGTAAGTAGGTTAACATCCTGAAACATGAAATGCTTGTTTTAATTCTTCTTGTTTTATCATTTTTGTCAAATGTAAACAAACAAATATATGTTATGACCTTGATCTACTTTTCCAAGCTCATCCTAATGAATAAATTTGTTTACATTTTCGATATCATATTGAGATTGACTGAATGTAAATGTGTTTTTTTTTTATATTTCATTATCCATAGTAACACGATGTTTTCCTATGTTTCAAACAGAACACACAACTTTAATATGCAGGTTATAAACTGCATGTCATCAGCCATGTGTGTATACAATCAAATTTGGTGATCTAGAATGAAGTTAGTGCAATTTGTTTACTGTTTTGTATTTGTATTATGACATAATAAGGTCATATAAATTTCCAAAGTAAATGCAATTAAAATAAACTAGAAGTGATCTTACTGTACCAAGTCAGGAATATTGCAGTTGTTGTCCATTCGTTTTTGATGTGTTTTGTCATTTGATTTTGCCATGTGATTAGGGACTTTCTGATTTGCTTTTCCTCTGAGTTCAGTATTTAATATGTGATTTTACTTTTAACGTGTATGTTTGAATATTTCCAAATAATATTGTTGTTATCAATTTCGTAGGTAGAAAAATACAAAGAAATGTTACTTAAGTTTACGAAGGAGACAATAAATTGTCAGACAACGCAACATATAAGGTAGAAAAGCATAACTATGGGTATTTTATTTGATTAAAGAATGTTATAACCGTACTGAGAAATGAAAGCTGTATATTTAATAACCATACATTGTCTCGAATACAATTCTTATTTGTACAAGGCTAAGAAACAGGTATAATGCGAGGTGCCGAGCATTGCTATACTTTTTAAAGCCGAGTACAGCTAAAATTTGTTTATCAAGACAGGGTTGGTTTATTCTTTATACATGTTATATACTACAACTCATGCATATGTTCCTAAACCTTTAAGGGAATGTATTGCATTGCCAACGACACACACAAGGCGGTTAGTGCCTGTATATTACTAAACATTATACGGCTGCAGTATATGACAAAATAAAACACAAACGCTGTCGATGCACCGACCTTGCTTATGTTTGCAGCTTATGATAATGTAATCTTTTCTCAATTTGGTTTGTTTAAAATGTAATTGTTTTCTTCTTAATTTGTTTGTGAAACTTGCATAAGTGCAAAATAATTTACTTTTAAATCTACCTAAATATGTTGATGAATGTTTATTCTTTTTCTAAAATTCATCCCTGTAGACCAACTATGGATAACTTGGGTAAGAATAGTGAATTTTAATTTAGAGATATTTCTTAAAACTAAAACCTTACGCAGAGTTTTAATATGGTTGTATTGATGTTGAAATAAAGAACAAAGTCGAATTAAGCTATATTTTTCAAGCAGATATGCCAATCAATACATGCAACAGTCAGTTGATTATGAAAAGTATACTAAGTCAGGAATCTGATGTACAGTAGTTGTCTTTTGTTTATGTAACTTATACGTGTTTCTCGTTTCTTGTTTTTTTTTTTTTTTTATATAGATTAGACCGTTGGTTTTCCCGTTTGAATGGGTTTACACTAGTAATTTGGGGACCCTTTATAGCTTGTTGTTAGGTGTAAGCCAAGGCTCCGTGTTGAAGGCCGTACATTGACCTATAATGGTTAACTTTTTTTATAAATTGTTATTTGGATGGAGAATTGTCTCATTGGCACTCACACCATATCTTCCTATATCTAAATATTGTATCTACAATAAACTCATCAATAACATATGTTCATTAATAGTTATGATGAATTATATGGTCAATAGTTTCAAATATCATTTACACATGTAACATGAGTTGTTTTACAACTTTTACGGACTGAGATAATTATTTCGAAGTTTTGAAATGCTTAATCCACATTCATTTAAGCGATCTGTTTGTCAGCACATTGACAGCCTTTTTTTTCCTTTCTTTTTTTGGTTAATATACAACTACAATTATTGCCATGGTGATTTTGTGGTGTTCTCGAAAAGGCCAGTGATAACGTGTCATTGTCTTAATACAACTTATTGTGAATAAGAGAAGTGTAATATAATTGCACTGGAACTTACTATCAATTTTGTATAGTAAGTCCAAGATTAAAATTACAGCACAACGCTATAATATTATTTGATTTTCTGGAAACAAACAATGAAAGTTGTGAATCACATACTGTTTTTGTGTAAGAAAGGAGTGGATAAAAAGAATATTGTTCCAACTTACCCTGTTTTTGTCATTTATCGTACTAAGACATTCGTAAATTTATCAACGGCCGAATCGACACATAACTCAGTTTTTTGCAATAACAACTATTAGAGTGCTGATGATACCATAAACAACGCCAGCATTCGTATCGACACAAAGCCTGCAAAAATTGCTTTTTGTTTCACAAGCAACAGTAATCAAAACAATTGAGAGCCGATGGTGATAAATACTGTAACAATTGAAGAACGGCCAGAATAGCTACTTTTTTGCTTCCTATGTATATCCGATTACTAAAACGGAAAAACAAAACAAAACTTACGCCAACGAACAGCATACTTTAACATATAAAAATCAAATTGCTATCCCTGTTATGCTTAATTTTGATATTGTTTCGTAATATGTCAGTATTCGCATTGACACGACGTTCATGAAAATTGAGATTTATAAAAAAAATTGCATGTTTGTCAGTATATTTATACCTTTTTTCATAGATTCAAAACACGAGGGTCGAATCAGAAAACAGAATCGATCAACTTCAAGAGGTAAGATTATAACGAAATAATATGTTACATAGTTTTCATTAACAGGTTCAGTAAGTGTCCTTTAGAAGAAAGACAAATGACAAATGAACATGTTACCAGATAGTCCTTGATGTGGAAATGATACTTTTACATGGTATGCTTTATTTCTCTACCATCTGTATATTTAACGGAACCTGTCCAAATTAGCCGTTTTCAAACATTTTTCTAAATATCAAGTTTTGACAAGAAGCATTACTAAATACATGTATGTCATTTTGGTATATATTTCTCTTTTCTTTTTCATACTTTAACATGTTTAATCTATAATATTATGGCGTAAATTAAATTCTGATTATATAAAATGTGAGCATATTTTTATTATCATTTGTCACATACCAATTTAACCAATTTCAGTGTATTTAAGTATCTATTGCGAAAAAAAAACCCTCGAATTTCCCCAAAACACCACTGCACAAAATTAAGATTTCCTTGTCTCACTCAAAGAACTATTTATTATATTTAATTGTGTGTGTAATTCTATTAAAATGAATTTTATAAGAATTAGAAGAGAAAGTTATTATCAATCACAATTAGCACATTTTAAGGATTACTTATGCCTAATTGTACACGAAATTTTGAACAAACAATATAGTATTCCATGCACATTATTATAACATAAAGCTAACAGTAAAGTATTTTAACACATAGTAAACAAGCTGAAGCATGGAAAATTAAGAAAGCGCAAAGAAAATTCCCCAAAACAGGGATTAATTTTGATGCTTCGAAATTTTATAGAGATGTGTATCAACATACAGTAATATATCAGTGATTTTTGGAAAACTGCAATAAGGAATGTTCTTGAGAGACCACATAAAGTTTATATTAGATGACAATTGTTTTTTATTGTTTTTGTTTGATATTGATTTTCATAGATGCAAAATATGCAGAACCATCAGAGAAACTGAGTCCCTCAGTCATCTCAAGTAAGATAAATCATGGCGTTTTTTTTTTCTCTTTTCTTATAACTGTCTATAAAGAAGTTGGCTTTCATTATCAATTTTCGATGTTTCTTATGTTGATATGTGACGATGTGGTATGAGTGCCAGTAAAACAACTTTCCATCCGAGTCACAATTATAAAAGTTAACCATCTTAGGTCAAAGTACTTATTTGTGCCAAAATTATTAAAACGAGTTGAAACAGTAAACAATTTAAAAGTAAATTATTGATAACAACCTTGGCAAATGGACCAGAACAATGAATTATAAATAGTGAAAACCACATGAAACTGTCTATTTGTTGATTGGTGACGGAAAATTACATAACAACAAAACATGCTATCTTTTTTGCATGTTCTTTGGTATTATTTGTCAATCTCAATAAAACAGATATTACATTCATAGAAATAATTTTCTTGAAGGCTGTTGTAAATGTGTATATTGGTTATTTCCAAGGAAAGGAATATTGTTATTATTGTATTAAAAGAGTTTATATAAGTTGTCAGAGTAATTACGTTTTACTTTATGTTATTAGCTGTATCGATAATGTCGTATATGGCGCAACTCTGTCATGTATTGTTTAGAACGTAACAGTTGGGTCAATATTTTAAACGTGAACCCAGAAGTGTACGTTTATGAGTTCTTAACTGGAAGAATTAATATGTCTAGATATGTTTATTTATAATAGTGTATGATTATAAGCATTTTTAGTCGAGGACTCCTATATTTTATGTCAGCGTTTTACGTTATGTTTTTCTTCCTGCTTATAATACTTACTTCCAGTAATTTGAAATAAATACCAGTGCAACGTGATGTTCGTCAGTCTTTGCTGTGTTCAAATTTGGCTTGCAGCAAGACTCACCCCAGGGGTTCCTAGAGGTAAGAAGCAGCGCATTTAGATGTATGCCTCGCAAATTTATATTTGAATAAGGGTTATAATTTAGAGGTAAGAAGCAGCGCAGATAGCTGTATGCCTTACATTGTATTTATATTGTCATTGTAATATTTAAGATAATCCCGTTGGGTCCGTACGAAAATACAAGAAATACTATTATTTTAGTAGCCCCGCCCCGTATGGAAATTATATATATTATTGTTGGAATATTGTACTTGTATGGAAATATATCGGCTGTTTAAGGTTCATCATAACAAATGGACAAATGTGGCCGTATTTTTAACTCAAAAACTACTCTGTGTACAGACTTACCTGTGCTGTTTGGAAAGTTTTAATGCCTAGCATCCACTAGATATATAAAAGTTAAATGCATTTTGTGATTAAGAAAGATAAAATCTTTCCTGGATTTTAATGGGCTTTTGTTTCCTTTCTGCAGAAGCTATAAAAATAAACAAACACCTGAATTACTTTGATACTGTCCACTCACTGACTCAGATAAACTCTTTAACTCACCTATAGTTGTGAAGATACCTGTTGTCCATGTCAATTAAGGACAATCAAAACAATACAAACCGGTTTTTACCTAAGGAAAAAAATGCCCATCAATATCCACAAGAGATTTTATCTTTCTGAAACGCAAAATGCATTTAACTTTATTATATCTAGTGGATGCCAGGCATTAAAACTTGTCCAACTTCACAGGTAAGTCTGTACTCAGAGTAATTTTTGGCATGAGAATACAGCCATATTTATCCGTTTGTTATGATGAACCTTAATAAAAGTATCATTTTTACTATTGATCATTCATTCATGAGAGAGAACAGACAACATATTTGACCTCCGTATTTATTTATTACTCATGTATTTACTAGTTTATCAGATATTCGTATTTGCTGGCTTTGTATTTACTATCAAAACATAGCAACACGCAGAAATAACGACAATGGTGGCAGTGGTTTAGTTCTCACGTTTCAAGGAATTTGGCAGGTCTATTTTTAGAAATATTAATTTGTATGGAACACACTAAGTGACATATATTGTGTATGGAGTGCATTTAGCCCTATACATTATACTGTAATAATTGGCTTATTTTGGAAAATACAGAAGTGCATCTAGCTTATGAATTATAAAAATATATATTCCGTAGATGCATTTAGCGTCCTATAAAGAAAACAAAAGTTATTAAGGAGATGCATTTAGCTTTCTAGAAAGAAAAACATATACATATTAAGGAGGTGTATTTAGCTTCCTAAGAAGAACAAACATATATAAAGGAGGTGCATTTAGCTTCCTAATAAATATTTATTAGGCAAATAGAGGTGCAGTTAGCTTCTAGTGACATATTATTGTTTGTTCTAAACATGGGTCTTAGGAATAGAAAAATCCCAGCTCTAAATCTTGGAAGGGGGTAAAGTATGGAGAATATGATTATTTCACAGAGCAGATCTGATGAGCCCTGTGATTTGATATATTTAAGTATAGAAGATAATGTCAATTTATCTATCTTCACTACCAGCCCCGTATACGTAGTAAGCTCGATTAACTCGCCTGTGCAGATTACTAGGACGATTGAAGAAAGTGAGACAAATTTGAAAGATAACAATATTATTGCATTTCTAATGGACATTCAGAGACTGGAATTTGAGGGTCCTATTGATTTGAAGTTGTTATTTTTATGTAGTAAAGATTGTTTAATACTATTTTGGTGGGAAGCTGTTTCCGGTGGGTGTTTATTGGCAGTTGGGGTACGTTAAGTGCCATTATTGTTTTGGTGCGAGAATAAGTTAAGGCTAATTTTTAGTCTAGATTGCAATATACATTTAGGTTACATCATGTTATGCTGAGCTATAGTCTACAACATTTAAGATATTTCTCGCGGAATACTGATAACCATTTTTTATAAGTTGTTCCTTGTACTAATTTTTATACTTATGTTTGTATGGTGCATCAGTATCGAGGTTGTGTATATATTTATACACGGTGGTACCCTTAACTGTGGTATAGAACTTGATAGGACATTTGTCGGCTTATGATGAGTCGGATGTGTAGAAAAAGTTGAGCTCCATGCTGTTTATAATTCCAGCGTCTGATAAAATGGATAATCTTGGATTACACATTTAATGGAGTATATTATTAATTAGTGCTGTAACTGGATAAAAAAGAATAGAACTATGTGTTTTCGTGACTTTACTGTTATATAAGTATAAGAGAAGATTTATATACTTGGAAGAAAAATTTGTTATAACGTGTGTTTTGCATTTTAAGTATTAAAAGGCGCATTAGTTTGTTAACAATGACATTACTTTTTATGAAATTAACAGGGGCAGTAGTTTGTTGATGTATGTTTTATGTTTTGAGATAGCTGACATGTTTGCCTGTTTTTGGCAAAATAGAGATGACCTAAACTTGTTTTATTTGTATGATAGAGTAATATATACATAGAAATATTGTGAAACGAATTTTTAGATATATTGTCAGAATTGACTAGACCATATTTCGAGGACAAAATGTATTCTGGGGAGGGGCAGTGTTGTAAATGAGTATATTGGTTATTTCCAAGGAAAGGAATATTGTTACTATTGTATTAAGAGAGTTTAGTTAAGTTGTCAGAAGTAATTTCTAGTGTTCAGTATATTGAATGAGTAATTAACTTACGTTTTACTTTATATTATTAGCTATATCGATAACGTCGTATATGGCGCTACTTTGTCATGTATTGTTCAGAACGGTACCGTTGGATCAATATTTTAAACGTGAACCCAAAAGTGTACATTTATGAGTTCTTAACTGGAAGAATTATTATGTCTAGATATGTTTATTTATAAGAGTGAATAAATATCAGCATTTTGAGTCGAGTACTCCTATATTCTATTTCAGCGTTTTACGTTACGTTTTTCTTCCTGCTTAGAATATTTACTTCCGGTAATTTGAAATTAATACCAGTGCAACGTCACGTTCGTCGGTCTTTGATGCTTTCACATATGGCTTGCAGCAAGGCTCATCCCGGGGGTTCCTAGAGGTGATAAGCAGTGCATTTCGCTGTATGCCTCGCACTTTATATTATGAATTAGGGTTTTAATTTAGAGGTAAGAAGCAGCGCAGATAGCTGTATGCCTTGCATTGTATTTATATTGTCATTGTAAATTTAAGATAATCCCGTTTGTACCGTAGGAAAATACAAGAAAGACTATTATTTTAGTAGCTGCAGGATCCGCTCCGTATGGAAATTATATATTATTGTTGGAATATTGTACTTGTATGGAAATATATCGGCTGTTTAATAAAAGTATCATTTTTACTATTGATAATTTATTTACGCTATCAGAACCAATGATGAGAGAGAACAGACAACAGATTTGACCTCCTTATTTATTTATTACCCCGTGTATTTACTAGTTTTATGAGATATTTGTATTTACTGGCTTTGTGACTATATCAAAACATAGCAAGAGGCAGACAAAGGCAAATACCACTCAGGTATGAATAAGTTTGTATGAAATGTACAAAATGTATTTACTTTTATTGGATATATTTATCTATAGCTTTTACAACTGATGGCCGTAATAGAAAACGGAAGACCACAGCTCCTCCAGGTAAAATGCTGATTAATCATTATAGTTTTTGAAACATGTTTTTGGATGATCAGCAGTCGAGGATAAATGACTCGATAGCTGCAAAAAAAGTGAAATCATGTTTTCATGCAAAAATATAACAACCTTTTGTTTCATCAGAGACTGTTTTTACATTTTTTGTCAACACAAATTCAAATAATTCTCAAAACGTAATTGAAGCTCTTTTATTCCTACAATAATGCAAAACTAGAAGAAAAAAAAATCGTTATGTTATGAAATACTCTCCCAAATGAAACAAGAAAAAACATAGAAAATTACCTGTTTGTTATCTACCATATAACGATGTCAGATTAACCATCAAACTCATAATTACACAAAATCACATTAGGTTACTCTATATGTTAGACACTTACATCCAATTAAAAAAGTCACACAAACACGGACTTATATACGCGTCTGGCGTACTTAATTATAATCCTGGTAACTTAGATAACTATTATAACAACGGACAACTCGTTCATTATTAATGAAAGTGTTCCCACATGTCTGATACCTTTAGTTGAAAAAAGTTTAAGCATGTACATAAATGTAGCGTTTTGATATAAAAAATAGTAAATTTACATCAAAGTAACTTAATGTATCTAGCAATAGTTTATACTTTTATACACAGGTTTAAAAACTGAGACCAGTACAAGAAAACTAAAGACAACAGCTCAGTTTTGTAAGTTTCTGATCAAATCTTTCTGTTTTTTAAACAATTTTTTTTCAACTTTGTACTTGTTTGGCTTTTTAATTATTTTGATTTTTTTGTTGTTTGTAACAGTATATAGGCTGCAACAAGTTTATTGGATTCAATTGCATTTAAGGAAATAGGGTTTTGTTGAACTACAATTTATAGATTTAACAACTTAAATTGCAGCTGGAATACAACCAAACGTTATTAGTTGTATATTTAGAGGGTTAAACTTTACATGATTTATTTGCTGTACAAAAAATATATAACAAAATACGCTATGTTTACAAAGTTTAATTTAAAAAAAAACACTATGAAGTGCATTATCTTTTATTTAAGTAAGACCTATATATTTATATATATATATATCCCAAAACGAATACCCCAAAACGGAAACGTTAATTAACAGAAAAAGTGATAAGGCAAACGGAGAGTAAACACTACTAAACAGTTAGTGAAATCGTTTGGAGATTGAAAAGCAATTTTAAAAGAACTTCATGTTGCTGATATTCTTACACTGGGATAATGTATTGTCATGATAAGCCATTAACAAATATGTGTTTTATAGTTTTACGATGTGTTGATATCGATGACGAAGTACAATGTATATATAGGAGAAGACATTACTAAGTTAAAAAAAAATGTGTCTATTCGGTTTTAAACAATTAACCATGTTTGAACTAAAATATAGTTTATATCAGATTTCAATACTGTTTTTCCTCATTTCACTTTTTTCTTCACAGATGCAAAGTCAAGGAAACAAAGTTCTGAAGTCGGCTCTGGTAAGACAATTTAATTTTGATATTTCTTAATTGTTTTGCCATAATAAGATTATAAGAGGTGTCATCTTTAAAAGAGGGACGATAGATACTAGAGGGACAGTCAAACTCGTAAATTGAAAATAAACTTACAACGCCTGGCTAAAAATGAAAGAAGACAAACAGACAAACAATAGAACACATGACGTAACATAGAAAACTAAAGAATAAGCAACACGAACCCCACCAAAAACTAGGGGTGATCTCAGGTGCTCTGGAAGGGTATGCAGATCCTGCTCCACATGTGGCACCCGTCATGTTGCTTATGTTATAACAAATCGGGTAAATTGTCCAATTCGGTAGGTCACATTCATGAAAAGGAAGAGGATTGTAGTAACGACTTAATGAACATATCCGATATCATTTGTGAAACGGTTATTCATGACGGTCAACCAACTCGTGAAAGTTTACGAAGGGATTATTTTAACTTCATCCTTTGGAACTCTTGGTTTAATAGCTTCATTGTGAGCAGCAACCCTCTATCAAGAAATTCATAAAAAATGACTGTAAAAACAAAACTACGAAGAGGTCAACTTATATTCGTAACTTTCATAATACACATTTAGCTGCCGTACTTCATGCTCCTCCATAAAAGGCATCATACCATGTTCATATAACATACCTTTCGTTTCGCTCATGATTTCCACATAAACGGCGACTAAAGTTTGTAAATTATGTAGTTTAAGAATTTCTTCTTTAAAGCGAAAAATAAAGAGATACAGCCCACTTTTTTTCTTCCTAGTAAATACTTGTATAAAGTCAGCCTCAAATAAATGAAAGAACAAGTCCGCAAAAAGAGGGGCACAGTTTGTTTCCATACGAAAGCCAATTTGCTATTTAAAAACACGACCTCTTGATATTTTGGACACTTCCGTATATTTTTCTGTGGTAGTCTAGTTGAAATATTGTTTTAGAATTATTTCCAAAATATGAGATACAAGTGGGAAAAAACAATGAATTTGAAAAATGTTACAATCAAACGTAACTTTGTATTTTTACAATGAGTAGTTCTTGAGTTATCATTTTTTTTCAAACTTTGTTACCAATGAAGTCATTCTTTTTAGCCAAATCTTGGAGAAAATGGGTAAGGGATATAAAAAAAAATGATTTTACAAGAAACACGTACATCCAATATCCCTTTTTCTTTTCAAATTTCTTAGATATATATTTTTTTCAATCAATTATAACAAGAATTTAAAAAATATGGATTTTGTTCTTAAACAGAGAAAAATTTCAAATTTCCATAATTGACAGCATGGTAAATTTGACACACAAAAACATCAAGACATGATAACACTTTCTTATAATAGCTACAACCTTAAGTTGATTTTTAGCTTAAATTTATTCAGATTGGTCCACTTCATCTTTATTGAAAGTATGAAAAAAAGTTTAATTGTGGAACTGTAATTATTTTCACGATAACAACCCCCCCAAAAAAGGTTAAAAATTATGAAAATTCGAAAATCATCCAAATTGGGTACCTTCAAAGGGCCTTAGCAAAAAAAAAAAGGATTGAAGCGCCATATGATTTTTTTTTTCACCAATTATTATTGTAAGGTCATATAAACACCAAAAAAATGGTTTAAGTAAAAAAATAATTCTAGAAATGTTTGGTTCCTAAGAGGTTTTATAGAACCAATGCAAATCAAAATTAAGTTCCCTGTGACTTTTTTTTTTATCAAGATTCAATGACGTTTTATCATCAAAACTGTTTGGTTCGGCAATTTTTGTTCGAAAATTTTACTTATCCCGATAATCAATCAAACAGAATTATGATGCACGAGAACAATAAGCGAAATGTTGAGTGATTTGTTTTTCTTTCTATTTTTCAATGCATTCCCATTAGTTGACTTTTTAATATCAATAGTTTATTGATTTTATTTATAATTTGTGTTTCATAATTGGTTCATACTATATCCCTAATTGAAGGATTTTCTTATAAAATAATTTTTTTATTCTCGAAATGTATAGAAAATAACTCATATTTTATCATTCCAATAACAGTTTGCTCTATTTCAAGTCTACAATCATGATAATATATATTTGACATACAAATTAAATCCACCTGCGTCATTGGTGAAATTTTAAGGCGGAAGAGGAGGGGGAAACGGGAGGGGAGGGGAGGGAGCTTTTGAATTTCGAAACGAACGAAATACTAAGCAAACAAGAAAGAAAATACATTGAAAACATAAGATAATAGAGTTAGTATCCTTTCTAAAAGATAGACGAAAGATACCAAAGGGACAGTCAAACTCATAAATCCTAAACAAACTGACAACGCCATGGCTAAAAATGAAAAAAAGACAAACAGAAAAACAATAGTACATATGACACAACATAGAAAACTAAAGAATAAACAACACAAACCCCACCAAAAACTAGGGGTGATCTCAGGTGCTCCGGAAGGGTAGCAGATCCTGCTCCACATGTGGCACCCGTCGTACAATTTGATTAAGGGTTTTCCAAGCATCAACAACCTCTTGCCAATATGTATTTGATGACTTTTTAATAGGCTCAATATAACGTATTTCAATAAAATGTATTTGCTCCACAATAGAGACTAATCTCACCCACTTTGAATTCGAATTATACAGACGTCTTACCCATGTAAGTTTTAGTCCCCGTATAAATGCTTTTAAATTTAGCATGTTTAAACCACCCGTATAATAATCTTGACATAAAAGATTTCGCCTGACCTTATCTAGTTTCTTATCCTAGATAAAAGCATACATTTTATTTGTTAAATTACGTAACATATTCTCATTTGGACTAGGAATATATAGAAACAGATGATTTAATTTAGCTATGAACAACGTTTTTAAAATGGTAATCTAAGTGTTGTCTATATTATCTAAAACTGGCCTATACTTTAAATTAATCATTCTATCCAGGTCGACTTAAAACGTTATTCCAAGCAGTTAAAATGTACTGGAGCCCCATTTCAATTCCCATTTTACACAAATTTGATCCTGGCTATGTTTTTTGCTAACTATCCGAATAACACTTGTTTTTTCTATATTAATCTTAAGTCCCGAGATTTCAGCATACAATTGGAGAACACAAAGAGATGCATCGAGCGATTCTGGCGAACCATCTAATATCAATGATGTATCGTCTGCATATTGAGAAAGTACAAATTCTGTATAATATATAGTAAAACCCGTTATATCCCAACTATTTCTTACCAAAATGTCTAATATTTCTGCACATAGCAAGAAAATATAAGGGCATAAAGGAAAAATTCTGACAGGCAACAGTTTTGTGTCACCGCAGCTGTTATATTGTTATAAAAGGTTTTAGCCCAGGATATAACGGATTCACCAAAATTAAAATATCTTAATGTATCATAAAGAAATGACCGAGATATGGAATCGAATGCCTTCTCAAAATCAATCAGCATGAGAAATCCTGGAATACCATTTTCTTCAGTAAAATGTAGAATATCATATATTAATCGACAATTTTCGCCTATAATACTTCCTAGAACAAAACCAGTTTGATCCGAACTTATTAATTTTGACAAAACATATTTTTTTTCTCTGCTATACAGCTTGATGCCAATTTATATGTAGAATTTATTAGAGTAGTAGGTCTTCAATTTTTTAAGAAATTGTTTTAGTTTACCACCTTTTGGGATACATGTAATCACTCACTACCTCTGGGTGACAGACATTTGTCCCTTCCTATATTCAAAATTTATATATCTAAGGACAAATTTACCAATATCAATCCAAAAATATTTGAAAAAATTCGGCAGTGTAACCATGAGATCCCTGACTCTTGTTATTTTTCATCCTCTTTAATGCTGCAGGTAATTCAGAAAAATAAATATTTCCCTCCAACATCTGCTTTTCATCCTCGCTAAGCTTTGGTATCCCGTCATAACAAAAGTCCCGTGTTATATCAACCGTTTTTAAACAATTTTGTTTTCTATAAAGTTTTTCATAAAACACCCTTGTCTGATTTAAGATTTCTTTTTGTTCTCCCACTATAACACCATTTTCTAAAGTAAGTTTTTGAATAGTCTTATTAATATAATTTCTAGTCTCTAGATTTAAAAAAAAAATTGATAGGTTTTTCACCTTCTTCAATTCACTGACTTCTTGACCTAACATATTGTCCCTGAACCTTCTTTTGTCTATACATTTTAAGTTCTGCTTTTTTCTAATCAATCTCTTCCAGATTTTCTACTTTCAGTGCATTTTTTTCTAATTGTTTTAATTTTGTAATGATCTCATTTTCAATTTTTTTACCCGCCTTTTTTTTATAAGAGGCATATGAAACAGTTTTACCGCGTATTTCTGTGAGTAGAGTTGAAGAAAAAAAACTGGTCATCAACAGTAAATTCAATTTCAGAGTTGTCAATATTTTGTAAATTCTCATCTCTATATATCTTGACAGCATATTGTTCTTTTACTATACCTATAAGCTTTTTTTGTTTAATCTCTTTAACATAGTCAGTATCATGAGGAAGGGAATTATTAAACTTCCAAAAGGCCTCTGTAACTATTATCAATTTTAACATCACTAACAAAGTGAAAAATATTATCAGAAATCAGAAAAAAATCTAAACGAGATTGTTTAAAGTTTTTTTTTTCTCCAAGTAAATCTTTTCAAATTGGGGTATAATTCTCTAAATGGATCAACTAGATTAAAGTCTTCCATGAGCTGTAATACTTTTTCTCTAGACGTTGGGTTGTTGACATTAACATAGTTATGAGTGTCAAGATTAAAACTTTGAATGAGGTTAAAATCACCACAAAGAGAACAAGATTGGTTATCAAATTCCTCAATAATGTCTGCCACCTTTTGATAAAAGCCAGGAGTGTCTACATTTGGTCCATAAATATTTACTAAAGTAATTCTTTGTTCTTCAATTGTAATATCCAATCCAAGAATATTTCCTACTTCATTTTTTTTTAACTTTGTGAATTTGAAGATCAAATTTTTCATTAAAAAAGATGGCCACACCTCTCTGATTGGATGAAAATGAATTGAAAAGGCATTCTCACTTCCACTGATTTTTAATGTTTAATTCATCTTGTTCTGCAAAATGTGTGTCCTGAAGACAAGATCCTTTGACTTTAAATAGTTCAAAACATCTCTCCGTTTCTCCCTTGTATAAAGACCTTGGCAATTATAAGAAATTATTTTAAGAATATCATCCTTCATGCATGCATTTAGCTTTATCAATATTTATTACTAAAATGATGAGTGAGTATACATGAATATACCATGACATTTGTGAAATCAAGGGACTTTTAGAATTCTTTTCCTTTAAAACTGTATATTTTTTCCAGATCTGTGAAACTTTAAGACATTTTTGTAATTTACAACAAATAAATAGATGTGAAAACATAAAATACAATAGCAAGACAGATTCCAACATTAAAATCAAATACTAAATATGCACACTGAAACATTCACTGTTGTTGTATAGGATATTCACTCTAAATGGTTTAAGGGAGATAACTCAGAAGAAATTTTAATAAATACATTGGATTCAGATGGAAATTTAATTTGAGCAAACCCAACAGTGAGTATCTGTATAGTTCATGGTGTGTACATATTTTGAAAGATTATTTCATTCTTATGATTTCATATTACATTTAATTCCCTTACTGTCATTCTTTCCAACTTGTCAAAAGATATGATAAAGCAAATTAACAATGAATTCCATGGCAAACATCTTCATAGGCACAACAAATTCAAGGGGAGTTTCTTACTTTATTAATAAATCACTTGACTTTAAATTAATTAATTAATTTTGGGATAAAGAAGGGAGAATTATTATAACATGTATAATCAATATAGAAATTCAAGATAAGATTTTCAACTTAGTAAACTTGTATGCATATAATAAAGTTCATGCAAGAAACTAATTTTATAGAAAAATAAGTAAATTAATTGAAGAACACACTCTTAGTGCTCTAATAGTAGGGGGAGATATGAATGATCCACTCTCAACTTTAGATACAAAGAATAAACAAGAGTGCACACGCTGAAATGTCTCGCCTTCTATACTAATCATTGATATTATGTTGATAGTCCTAAGTAAAAAGCTAAGCTTTATAACAACTGTACCATAAACTTAACATTAACCAAGATAACTAAACAAAGACCAATGAACCTTGAAAATGAGGTCAAGGTCAGATGAACCATGCCAGGCAGACATGTACAGCTAACAATGCTTCTTTACAACATATATAGTTGACCTATTACTTATAGTTTGGAAAAATAGACCAAAACACAAAAACTTGACACTGTGCAATGAACCGTGAAAATGAGGTCACGGTCAAATAAAACCTGCGCGACTGACATAAAGATCATTAAATATTTCCATACACCAAATATAGTTGACCTATGGCATATAGTATTAGATAAAAAGACCAAAACTCAAAAACTTAACTTTGACCACTGAACCATGAAAATGAGGTCAAGGTCACATGACATCTGCCCGCTAGACATGTACACCTTACAATCATTCAATACAACAAATATAGTAGACCTATTGCATATAGTATGAGAACAACAGACCAAAACACAAAAATTGAACTATAACCACTGAACCATGAAAATGAGGTCAAGGTCAGATGACATCTGCCAGTTAAACATGTACACCTTACAGTCCTTCCATACACCGAATATACTAGCCTTATTGCTTATAGTATCTGAGATATGGACTTGACCACCAAAACTTAACCTTGTTCACTGATCCATGAAATGAGGTCGAGGTCAAGTGAAAACTGTCTGACAGACATGAGGACCTTGCAAGGTACGCACATATCAAATATAGTTATCCTATTACTTATAATAAGAGAGAATTCAACATTACAAAAAATTTGAACTTTTTTTTCAAGTGGTCACTGAACCATGAAAATGAGGTGAAGGACATTGGACATGTGACTGACGGAAACTTCGTAACATGAGGCATCTATATACAAAGTATGAAGCATCCAGGTCTTCCATCTTCTAAAATATAAAGCTTTTAAGAAGTTAGCTAACGCCGCCGCCGTAGCCGCCGCCGCCGCCGGATCACTATCCCTATGTCGAGCTTTCTGCAACAAAAGTTGCAGGCTCGACAAAAACTACATAAAAAGTTTGAAAAGCCAGTCAATGGTTTAAAACAATTAATTAAAATACATAAATTGATAGACATTTGGAGACAATTAAATAAAGATAAAAAACAATACACATGGAATAGGAAAAATTCTACAAATGAAGCCAGTAGAATAGACTTTTTTATAATATACACACAAGCACGCAAAAACACTGTATCTACTGATATCAGGCCTGCACAAATTTCATGCACAGACCACCTGGCTATTTCGATTAAATCAGACATTTATGCAAACAATCGGGGTAAAAGATATTTTAAAATGAATAATAGTATATTGACTGATACTCAGTATAATAAACTAATAAATAAGTTAATCGAAAAGTATGAGCAAAACTTTAATCTTACAAATGTCATAAATCAGTTGGACTTGCTAAAACTGACATAAGAGAGTCTACTATCCAATAATGTCCACCAAAAGCCAAAGAAAGGATAAATAATATTTTAATCATGGAAAACAAACTAAATCTTTTAAATGAAAGATTAGACTAATTACCTGTTAGGAAAAATAATGAACTTTTTAATCAAATAAAAAAATAGAAAAAGATTTGGAAGAGATATACTCTTTAATAGCTGAAGGAGCCCAAGTTAGATCAAGAATAAAATTGGTAGAGGAAGGAGGGGAATACTAAGTACTTTTTATCTCTAGAAAAGAAAAGACAGGCTCAAAAAGCTATTAATAAATTAATGACCAACACCGGTGAGGTTACTGTTGATCAAAGTGAAATTTTAGATGTAAGTAAAGAGTATTATAAATCCCTGTACAAAAGTACATGTCCCGAAACTGACATTTTAAAGACATACATATACAATACCCCCATTGATCTTTCTTTAAATCCTTGTGAAAGCAAACAAGTTGATGGTAAATTAACCTTAGAGAGCTTACACCTTTTATTTATAATAAGAAACTAAGAAACTAAATAAGACTCCAGGCAAAGATGACTTAACAGTTGAGTTTTATCGACAATTTTGGCCAAATTTATAGCATATTGTATTGAATGCTTCTAACACATGTTATGATAATGAAACTTTATCTGAGACCCAAATGATTGGGATAATATCATTGATTTTTTAAAAAATGACCCTTTGTCCTTAGATGATTACCGTCCAATTACTTTGTTAAATAATGATGTAAAACTTATAAAATATACCTTAGCACAAAGACTAAAACAAATCTTACCCCTAATTATACATAGAATCACAATGGTTATGTTAAAAATCGATATATAGGATTCAACGTACGTCAAATTCAAGATATTATAGATTATGCTGAAAACTTTAATATTGATGGAGCTATACTATTTATTGACTTTTCTAAAGCGATTGATTCACTCGACAAGGATGACTTTTAAGCGCTTTATTATTTGTTTTATCTGTTGAAATACTGGCTTGTAGAATAAGAGATAATAATGATCTGAAAGGGATACAAATAAAAATTGATAAAAAAAAACATCATAGCCTAAAAATCTCACAGCTGGTAGATGATACAACTCTCTTTTTAAGATCTAAAAATAAAATAAAACACATATATTAATAAATTAATAGAAACTTTTGGATTTTTTTCGGAACTTAAACTCAATAGAAACAAATCCGAAGAAATATGGTTAGGCAAACTAGAACACTGCAAAGACAAATTTGAAAGTATCCATTGGAAAGATAAGGTGAAAAGTCTTGGCATTTATTTTGGCCTTAACAAAAAAGTGAAACACAAAATATAGATAGAAAGTTTGAAAAATCAGAAAGGATAATAAATGATTGGAAGAAAATAGAATTGAGTATGATAGGAACAATAACTATAATTAAAACACTAGTTATTCCCAATATAAGATACGTTGCCTCATTGATAAATCTAAGCAGTGAAATTATAAGTCAATTTTAAAAAATCTTATTGAGTTTTGTTATGGGAGGGTGGTAGCGAGAAAGTTAAACGCTCAGTGTTAAGAAAAGATTATATTGAATGGGGATTAAAAATGACAGATATTGATGCATACATTGAGGCTATTAAAATAAATTAGGTTAGAAGATTAACTGATGAAACTTGCGCTAACTGTAAAATCATACCGACTTTTTATTTGAGAGAGTTTGGGGAAAATAATTTAATATTTAAAATGAATCTTAATTCTCACAAATCACTAGAAAACCTTAAAGACTTACCTACATTTTACTTTTAAATTTTGAAATGTTGGATTAAAAATGAAGGAGGGAAGACAAAAGTACCTGATAATTATAGGGATATAAGAAAGCAAGTTATATGGGGAAACCAATATATAAAAACATGTGACAAAAGTTTATACTTTAGTCATGGGGTAAAGGAGAACATAATTTTTGTTACGGATTTGATTGATGATAAAGGAGGAATTTCTCATAAAATATTAGATAAACTTAAAAAGAAACAGAATTGAGTGGCTGAATTATTTTCTCTTCGAAAAGCTTTACCCAAAAGTTGGATGCAAAAATTAAAGAGCAATATATCAAAACATACTAAAATCAACATAACATAAGACATTAAAATGTTTTGTAATGGATTGCATTACAATCTAGACAAATTTAAGTTTAAAGAAATTTATAAGATTATAATCAGGTCAAATAAAGATCTCCCAGTAGGTTTTGGCGCAAGGAAAAACCAACTATCAGGCGAAAATGTTATATATTTCATATCTATCTTTTACCTTTCTTTTTTTAAAAGCTAATACATTAAAAATGTTTAGATGGAAACTAATGAATAATATTTTAGCTATTAACCATAATCTGTATCGCTGGAAGGTAGTTGATAGTGAAAACTATGAAATATGTTTCAAATCTGATAGCTATAATAATCATTTTTTCTTTGAATGCACATGGGTAAAAAATTATTGGAAATTACTACACCAAATATTTATGTATCTTAAAGGGAAACTTCGCCAAACAATCAAATTTTTTTATATTATGTTCATTCTGTATAAAAATGCTCAAATTCATAGATATTAAAGTTTTATTCCGCTAGATAAGCGATCACCATCGATTTTAAATTTAGAGTATCAATTCTCTGCGTTCGGCCATTTTGTCTTCTTTCCCGATTAATAACAACGATATGTCTATAAACCACAAAGGAACAAAACTACAATAACCGATGTAGTCGTAATTGCGTGTCGATATCTTGTCAATCGTACGGTTGTTTTATCTGACTAACTAACTTGATACGGAAAATATTTTTATTTTTTTAAATTACCATGGTCTGTTGTTTTTAAACTGTTGATATTGGAATTAGGTAAAAAGTCAAAGTTAAAATCATAATTAAGTGTTCCGTGAAAATTGTTTTCGAAAATCTAATTTGTTCATAATTCTATAAAGTAATAAACTTTTTTCAAATAAATTCTGATCTTCCCTCATCTGATCACCAGCATGGCTAAAGGTATTACTTCCAAAGGTATTGTGAGGGGTGTTAGGTGACACGTCCAGGTATTCAAGCGATTTACTGTCGGGCTTGCAAGTTCATGCATCGTTTCACTTCTGCAGGTATTGACCAGTGTACACGGCCGATAACTGGTGTAAAGAATATTATTCATAAAAATATAAATAATACCCAAAAAATAAGATTTGATGAAATTAAACTCTATTTAAATATTTTTCCAAGGGTGAATTTGGGAAAATGTAATATATACTCATTGTCAATAGTGAAGGACAGATAGGAACATACCAGAAATATTGATTTACAAAAATGTACGCACTTGTCGACGATTCGTTTATACGACTGGGTAGAAAGTTACGGAACTATAGCGCAATTTAAAATATATACATGTATACATTGAACATAAGAAAAAAAACATATATTTTGAATAAATTGGGGTAAAAGATTTGTAAATAGACTAGTCCACGTATGCCAACAGTATGTAATCATCGAATGTCGATAGACTATTGTATACCAGAAGAAGAAGAAGAGAACCAATTTGATTTAAATACAGGTCGATGTATAATTTGCTTTGGTTCATCGAAGTTGTGGACATAGTAAAATCACAGATTTATATTTCAATAAGATTGTTACGAACAGAGGAAGGAATTCGTCATCACAATTGTTATATATGCCACTGGACGAACACTAATTATCCCCAAGGGATGTGAATATTTTGCTGGAAAACTATGAAGTATCAAAGTTTCAAATTAATTTCGGGATTTATTTTCTTTCTTGGTATTCAATAACAGAAAAAAGAATAAATAACTTGTCCGCTAAATAGGGGTATTCTTGTCAGATAAAAGACTTTTAGTTATATTTAAAAAAATAGGGAAATATGACATTGAATTGGTTCTGTCTTTTTTTAAACATCGTTAAAAAGATGTGTGTCTAAGATGAACGCCACAAGAACCTTGTAATACTAGTACGAGAGTATAGCATGTAAACATTCGTTCTTAATAATATGGTTGTATTGGAAAACTTTTCATACACATTGACAACTCATGGTCCGATATGCATGTAATACTTGCCACATGACGCCCATAGTTCTTTCTACCATCATCATCTTATTCTTTGATATTGCTGTAAACATCGATGGTTCACACCCAAACAAAATGGGAGTAATGTACCTTCAGTGCTTCTCCGTGTTATACACTTGTGAAACGTAATATATAGACGAAATTTCTGATTGAAATGAATCTACATCTCACAAACAGGATTTTCAAATAACGATTTTGAGTAATCACCTTACAAACCAATATAAACGTATGGCAAGATATATATATAACCATGAAGGAATTTAGTTCTTGTCAGACGCAAGAACTCATCACTATCATAAACGTATACGTATATATGCATGCAGTTTCAAATATCAAGAACAAGCGGTCGATGTCGATAGTCCGTTTTCTAACTGTTCAGAGTTAGACATGTCACTTGTTCATTCTTGGAAGCCTTCATATTCCCCGTCCAACGATGGGAACTCTTTCTGGTTGTGTTGACTATAAATGCTTGTATGGTAATTCTGTCGTTTATCTGTACAAGTGTTGCATTTCCTCTCCTTTCCCAATAAACAAACTAACGAAACGCTACTAGTCTGCTTTCTCTGGAGCTCATCCTCAATGGCGCTTATACGTCAGGAAACTTACATGTATACTAATAATGATTGTTTCAAGAACAACGATGTATGGACGAACTATTCTAAATTCGTCAATATCAGTTATGCATGACTAAAACATAAGTTTTATTACAACTACTGTATTACTTATTTGGATTAATGACGGCTATCATGTTCAACATTGCACAAATATTATCATAGAATTTAAAAAAAAAAATGTACGAAAATCCTCAAAAAAAATAATGCCTTAGCTAAGATAATTGGTATTCTTTTCACAAAAAAGTTCGTGTAAATGATTGTCAAATGAATTTAATTATGTAAGAATGAAATGTTAAAAAGAAAAAAAAAAAAAAAAAAATCATGCATATTGTGTGTTGTATTTTTTTTCAATTAAAAACTTTAAAATTGCGATAGTTTTATGAGCATTTAAACACAGCCAGATTTGAATACAAGTTAAGAATTTCCGGTAAAGTCAATGATATCAAACAGATATGCAATTGTATATCAAATTGGGTAATATTGCATTTAGTTTTTATTAAAGATTAAAACTACTATTTTTTTACTTCATATTTGAATCTTTACGCCAATTGCCGCTAAGAAAGTAATAAAAAATTGTTTCCTTTTATTTTTATACACTTTCGGAATTACGAATCTGAATTTTATTTTCAATTAATTTACACAATTCTCATCGTGAATTAAATCTTAGTGTATTAAATACAGCATACTCTTTCTAATCCTTTCTGTCAAGTTATCATTTCCAAATAACAACATTCGTACGCTTGATCTCACACCTGCGGCTAAATAGCTACAAGGTAAACGAATTGACCTCAAGCCGAGAAATATACAGTGACCTTTACAAAATAATATACACACTCTGCTCACACATTAGTTACATTGAAATGATTATCACAACAATAACGGTAAATAGAACTGAAATATTTTCAGTTCATTATCAGGAAATATGTTCAATAAATATTTTATGAAAAAAAGCTCAACAATAATTAATGAAATTTATTCGAAAACATTTACTAAAGATAATTTTATAGGAGTTTAATTCAATCAATACAAAACGGTATATGCATATTCATTTTCGTTCATTCTTATATTGTGGTTAATAACTACGACCATACGTCAGCTGTGCGCTTTTAATTACGTATATTGTCGATAAGCTATAAGAGTTAAACAGATTTTATTTTTTCCCAGAATTCAACACATCGGGCTAAAACGTCACGACCCACTCGAGAATTCAACCAAAAAAGTTACAAATACTTGATTTTCTCCGTTGTTAGAAGGAATATAAATTTAAAACTTTGCAAATGTGTTTTTTATGTTAAGATGAACATAATTAGATGATAAGTAAAAAATCGCGGAATTTCCCTTTAATATTTGTCAACATGTTTTTGAAGATGTGGAATATTATGTACTTAATCATATTATAACAATTGTTTACTTTGTGATTTATAAATGCTTTTATTTATCAGAAAATAGAACCAAATATGTGAATATGATGTCAGTCCTAAAAAACGAAATTGATACACAAATTTTATATTATCCGGAAAATTCCTTTTTGAGAAAATTTCAAGGAAAAATTTTAGAAATTTGATTCTCTGTCTGTCTTGTTTATATTTGATTGACCTAGATTTTTGAGAATCACAAAAATTTCATTGAAATAAAAAGGAGAAAAATTTCTAATCAAAATCGTCCTTTTTTGTTTGAATATCAGATATATCATATTATTCAATGTTTAGTGTATTTGAATGCTAAGATACTATCTAAAAAACAATCATAATTCGATAATACTGACCTCTTGATCCGATCAGAAACCATGCTCTGTCAATTTCGATTAATCCGAAACTAAAAGCTAAACAAAAAAACGTTCAAAGTTCCGTTTTCTTTTTCATTGCCCCACCACCTCCACCGGATCCACCAAATCCTCAGTGATATTTGATATTATTAATGAATGCATCAAGCTGCAGAAATTGTTTGAAAATTTAAATAAGAAGACACAATTATATTTGAACTTGTTTTCAATTATAATACATTTGAATTTGTAATTTCCCTTTTGTTAATTTATTCTTTAAAACATTGACATGTAATAAGCGCTGCATTTTCATAAAAAAAAATAGAATTTATTTTTGCTTTTCATTATATTTAGAATCAGATTTACAGTCAAAATTTGTCAAACCAACTTTTTTTAGAATTTATCGAGAGTACATGGAAAGAAAAAATGTTATACATAGCTGTTTATGAATTGATATTGATTAGAAAACTATTGTTGAATAGGGACAGTGTTGTGCTGTACTTCCCTACAAGTAGGATATCCCGAATCATCGAAGCTACCATTTACTTGATACAATATTTGAGAGGCTACAATCAAAACGTAAGCTTGTATTTGTAGAAATGCATGTTTTGTGTACAATTCCACGAGAACTATTCGTTGAAGGTAGCTATTCAAAGAAATATGAAAAAGGCAATCCAAAAGAAAAGTTAATCATAAAAATTGAAAAACAACGCGTTTAATTATATCATGCGTCTTAAACGCTTTCCTGGCCAAACATTTGAAATCCAAAGATGTATAAGTACCGAAGCCTTTGAATAGCTATATGTCAAAAATACCTAAAATAAGTAGCCAAATTCATATAACGCCAACTTTGCCTGAGGCAGTTGAAACCTTTGTAATTTCAAAGTTTATAAACGGACAATTTTAGTAAATTTTAGTAAATTTTGGTAAATCATGTCAGTACCGAAGTACTGACTTCTGAGCTGATGCTACCCTTGGGGACTAATAGTCCACCAGCAGCAGTACATTTATATCGACCCAGTGATGTAAAAACATTCTCGAGTCCATAAAATATTGTCTACTGTCCTCTGAAAATGAAATAGCAATGAAAAAGTGTACATATCAATTCTCAATTACGACTAAAAAAAAACACATTGTTATCTTGCCTTTTCGGAAAAAGATTGCTTTATCACACAAGTAACATTTATGTAATTTCGAGTATAGTTCAGAAAAATAATTTCTTATAGAACTACAGTAAGGAAACACTGGTGGGAGGTCTATATGTATTGGTATGAACTTGTATCAGCATTGGACAATCTCATTTCCATAGCTTATTTCGTTTACGGGAGCCATAGGTGTTGGGTCAATGCTACTTAAGTATGGAAACAAGTTATTCAATGGAATAATGTGGCTCCCTTTCCTCAGTAATGTTATGACATTGAATGTTTTTGATGTTAAGGTTGGTGAAACGAGCAGATTAAGATAAACTACTAGTATCTAGTCGATTCTTGCTAGTAAGTTGTTTTATTAACCAATGACTTCCAATACATTGTAAATTGTCCAAAGTGTTTTGAATTTATTTATAGGAAGTTAACCACTCATTCATGTCCATATTGCTTTCTATGTTATATTCCACAATTCATGCAGGCACATGTCATTTGTCTTCATTTCAAAGAAAGTGACACTCATTGCTTGTAAATGCAACAGCATATTAGTTCGGTCGGTCAGTGAAAAAAATGCTCAAATAAAGAGGAAAGCACCAAATGTTGCATGATGTTACATGTTTGTGTACTGAGTAATATTATCTATGGACCCAACATCAACATTTAATATGACGGCTTTTTAAAATATTTTCCAGTATTTCACAAAGCACAGTTGATTTGCTGCTGGAAGCAACTAATTCAACACATTAGAATCACTTGGTTTACTTGGCAAGATTTTGATTTGATTTATCTTTGAAATTCAAAATGGCAGCTATTTTCAAAATGACCGCGCCGAATAATAAGCAAATATTCATTCTTGAAAATTTACCCGAATGTAAGCATTCTAATAAAGTATAGTGTCATTTAGTCTCTGTTTCAGTTTGTCCTTTTGATTTTGCCTGGCTTGTCATTTCATATGCAAAGTTGTAGCTAGTAGCTTTCATTAAAACCTGCAATTCGTTTGTCTTGGGTCACACATACAAGCTGTGTTTTGAGATTTTATATGCCCGAAGATATTATTCAGTGCTAAACTTATATCTTGGGTAGCAATATTTTGCAATTTGAGATAATACAGTGATTTAAAAATTGTATAATCACATATCAGCGAAATGGCAGGAAATTAGTCCAACAAGGACAGGCACATTGAAATGGCAGACACTGAATATGGAGAAACCTACAGCTGAAGACACTTACACAGAGGACAACACAGGAATGACTATTCCAAATTGTTCCAAGAATATTTAGCAAGAGAGGAAATCAAAGAACAACAGAGATTGACCGCAATATAAAACAGAGCGAAGTGCGAATAGTTAAAATGTGTGTTGTCTCATAACGATACAAGCTGAAGACAAAGAGTCAATCAACATTAAATATGAGCAGATGGGAGCAATATCTCATCAACTTCAGATGTCTGAAGACAGGATAGACCCCAAGGCAAGAGGTAAGTGCTTTGCAGACCAATTAGAAATTCAATGTTGTAGTGAGATGGATGGACAAGCATACAACAACTGAGGTATTTGAGCAGCAGAATTCTTTTTTGATTGCAATAAGCAGACTGACAAAGAAATGGCAATTACAAATAAAAAATAAATACAAGAAAAACAGCGCTATTTGTTAATAAGTCTCTTTGTTATTAGCGTTGTGTTTATTTGAACTGTAATCCTGTAACGTAATGTGGCCAATTTAGTGGTATTTTAAACATTGACATTTAAACGGCAGGTTATCCTAGAAATAAAAAAAAAAGTTTAACCTCTTTTTTTTATAAATATGTCCTGTATTAAGCCAGGAATATTGAAGTTTTCTTCCTTCAAATAGTCCGTTTTTATGTATGTTGGCGTTTGTAGCAGTGCAATATTTCTGTTGTTTTCCTCATATAGTAGATGTTTTCTCTTGTTTTTGTTTGTAACCAGGATTTGTTTCAGTTTATTCGATTGACTAGTGGTATACTATTGTTTGTTTTTATTGACTATTGATCTTAAATAGTTAAGAAAGTACGTAGAATCGGAAAAGAGACTATGAACAACGTCATCGCATCTTTGAATTATTTCATTACAGTTCTGTATTCTGACTGGCCTTGTCTGATTATGAGATCTTTTTTTCAAAATGATAAAATTGCTTCATTTTCAAACTTTCTTATAGAGAAAATGAAACGAATCTGAAAAAGGAAGTACAAACAAGGAGATGTGTTATAATTACCAATTGAAATGAAGTGAATGAAATATTTTTAAACCATATTACATCATATTTTCGATATCATTTCGGGTTACGAAGTTTTTAGATTTTAGCTGTTTATTATAGGAGTCAAGTTACATGAGAAGTTTTGTCAAACCAACTGCAGAAATTCAACGTTATTGGTCAAAAGGTAAACACAATTAACAATTGATTTAAATGAATATATACGCAAAGTATCTATATGTTATACAGCTCCTAGATTTGTAATACCCGTACACATTATTGAAGAGGGACGAAAGATACCAAAGGGACAGTCAAACTCATAAATCTAAAACAAACTGACAACGCCATGGCTAAAAATGAAAAAGACAAACAAACAACAGCACACATGACACAACATAGAAAACTAAAGAATAAACAACACGAACCCCACCAAAAAACTAGGGGTGATCTCAGGTGCTCCGGAAGGGTAAGCAGATCCTGCTCCACATGCGGCACCCGTCGTGTTGCTTATGTGATAACAAATCCGGTAAAAAGTCTTATTCGGTGAGTCACATTCAGGAAAGGGAAGGGGATTGTAGTTACGACGTAAGGAACATATCCGATATCATTTGTGATACGGTTATTCCATAACGGTCAACCAACTCGTGATGGCGTCCGTAAAATTTACGAAGGGATGATTTCAACTTCACCATTTGGAACTCTTGGTTTAATAGCTTCCTTGTGAGGAGCAACCCTCTATCAAGAAAATCATGATAGGAAATGCAAGCACGGGAATATTGTATCAATTGAGAGATATATACCCCGTATGCAGGTGCTGCTGGAATGTTGCTACTTAGAAATGGAAAGTTCACAATTGGAAAGGTGAAATCATCTCTTTTGTTTTCAACCGACCCTCATTGTCAATTTCTAGATGTAAGTCAAGATATGAGGCCGACGTAACTGAGTTGTACGAAAATAAAAAAAAAAGGTAGGAATGATACAACTATCAATGATGAACTTACACTTTATATGGATATAAAGAACATTTTGTTTGTTTTGTATATAAATTTAAATATTATTTCAGTTATATAGATGTTTTTCCTTTCAACAGTTGTTTAGTGAATCGAGACAGTATAACACTAAACAAGCAAAATACAAAATAACAGACATGAGATTATGAATTAGAAAGGCCGATTTTTTTGATAAATTTTGTGTTTTCCAAATGACATGAATTAAGTAAAACCGTAGTGTTAGCTATACTAAGAGCAACAACAGATTTTTTTAAACTGTCTTATGCATGTCTTTTGTGACTAAAAACTTATTTAACTACCAACAACCATCAACGTAAAGTTACAGGTTGTGGACTGTTAACAGGCATATACATATTTTTGCTTGGTTAAACATATTGATGAGTATTCGACCTTTCCATTAACTGGAAGTAAGATGTAACAGCACAACATTAGATCTGTGAAAGGCGACGGTAAATGGCTTCTTAAATGTAAAATAATTGTAATCATTGTGTTGATTTAAAAATCACTTGAAAAGGTAAGTATTTTAACTTTGCTTGTAATGATATGTACTGTTGGCATTCATATCATATCTTTGTATATCTATATAATAATGTGTATGTTTATTACAGACGTAACACATTCAGGATTGTGTAGCATTGCCGATAATCAGCCAGAAGCTATAGTATGGGCACCACCTCCACCACCTGATCTACCTAATCCAAACTAACGATATTTACATAATTTACAATCAATGTTTAGCAACAGACAAAACACGTATTATTTACAACATAGTCAAGTGCTTTTTTCGAATCACAAATTGTTGATAACCTAAGTTTATGATGTTTAAAATAATCTCTATGCTTTTGTTTATCTGTACATGACATTACTTTCATTGAAGTTATATTACCCTATTCCATAAAATAAGACAGACACCGATCATTAGCATCTTATTTGAAATAATATCTTTTTACCTCAAGTCTTAAGGTTTGATGATAAGTATTATGTCTATTATGATATATTACATGTACCCTGGCCTGATGGTGCTTGTTTATTGATGAAATCATTTATTATATATTATTCCATCACATGTTAAAAGTACATCCCCTGTGTCCGCTGGTATCACATGCCGATAATACAGTTTTGTGCATTGTAATCTTTGTACTTAGATATTGATGCATTTGAAGCAAATGTATAATTTGTTCGAGTTGTCGTCATCGTTCTGCAGTGTCTCTTATCGTGTTCGTATTCTTTTAAAAAAAATGCAAGTCTTGAATTTCAGTTCTTTGCAAAATGCATAATATGTTAATGAATAAAAAAAACACTATAAAATCACAACATAAATGTTATTGTTCGACTGATTATTAAAAATACATATGGATAGCATATTTTATATTCTTAATTTAATTTGCTCAAATATGCGATAGCAAATATTTTAATAAACTAATATACTAGTATAGAGATGAAATACTAGTAACCATCGGTAGACAGTACAACAACCATAGTATGTTTAAAAAACCCATGCCTTGAAACTGGTCTCCTACTATTAAATATACTTTGATATTAACCTGTGTGTGCTTATCAAAACACATCTCTATTATAACCTCTAAAATATGGGGTTTTACGATCGAGATGAATTATATACCAAATGGAGAATAAAATTTGAAAATGACCATGCTATTGCAAAAACGCAATTCTAACATAATAGAAACCTGACAACATCGACTGTTTGTTTTAAAATTTCTTAAATGTCAGTTTACCTAATCATGACTCATTTGTTTGCGTTTACATATAAATGAAAGGGAACACATATAAGCATGTAATATCTACAGTTAATAGAAGCCATACAGTTGTCTATAAGTGTTTCGAACTCAGTTTTGACAATACTATAGAACTTTTATCAACAATAAAACACATTGGATGTTCAGCTATAAATGTTTAACATACTATTTTCTTCAGAAATACATGTACTTAGTCTGAACTATGACGTTTGTTTTCAACTCTTTCTGATGGATGGTTACTAATTTATCGACTCTCTGTTTTTTGAAATTATATCATTTTTCAGTATTTTAATGGTACCTCTGTAAAAGATCAGGATAAGGCTGTTGCCTGTTTAAAACAATTATTCTTAGAAACTGATTGCTTTCATCATTCTAATCTGCCATTATACTGAGGATTGATATTTTATGTAACGTAAATTTAGTTATTTTGGTTGTAGTTTCATTTTGGTTTAACTGATGCTTCAAATGAAAGTGCCAAAATCAAACACACGATAATAAAACTGATACTAAAAATTGAAACACCGAAAGAGTGTACCTGTATGATAATATCAATGATGATATCGTAATGTTAATTATTGGGAAATGTATTGTATACTATTATATTGTCCGTATACATGATATAGTTCCCACAATTCTATACATAGTCAAATATACAAATAAGGACTGGATATATTTTGACAAAAACCTCGTGTCAATGTACTTATTTTTGTAGGTCATTTTTATTTTGTCATTTAACGGGTGAATAAAGGCAAATGAGAATGATCTCGCTCACTACTACTGTTCCAAAATTTAACACATCATTTGGACGAATCACCAAAATAACACACAGCACAATAAAACAAATGCCGTGTCAGAGGGAACCGCCAAAATATCCCGACGCCAAAATTTCCCAATTTACGGTATCTGTTATAAATGTGTTCGCCTGTTTATTTTATTTCTTACATTTAAATGAATAGCCGGTCCTTGTGAGCATTATCTACATATCAATTCATTGTTTAAAATCAAATAGCTTAATGTGTGTATATACTGTTACAAAGACAATGTAATAGAAAGCCGTCAATTTAGCGTCTTCAATTTGAGTCCATTAATGTTCGTGAACTAATCCCGAATTCAATCTTGAAAGAACATAAAATATAAGGTCTGAATATGAACCTTCATTTAGAAACCTGAAGACATATGAGATTGGTTAAATGAAAGGGGATTTAAAACAAGAAACATTCTAATTATTCATTTTAATAAAACGTGTGATGAAGCACGCCTCCGGGCTTTGGATATTAACACTGTAGTGAAGACCCGTTGGTAACCTACAGCGGTTTTCTGCTCTTTGGCAGGGCAGTAGTCTCTTTTACATATTTTTCTTTTTCATGTTTAAGTATTTTTATATTCAAATATAATCACAACAAGGTAATTACATGAATGGAATATTCAATCATGTTGATTGATCATCAAAAATAAATTTGTATTCACTAACATTTTATAAATGACTAAACGATTACAGAAAAAAATGGTTAATTTCAGGACTTTATATGACCGAAATTTACATATTATATCGTTATTACATATAACATGTATAATATTGGATCTTTATAGACAAGTACAGAAAAAAAAAACAAATAGAGTAAATAAACGCAAAGAAAAGTAGATGAAATATAAAGTACGGGACCTACCCATACAATCTAAACAAAATTATACAGTTTGCCTCCTGTTTTTTTCTGAGAATGTGACACATATTTTCATTTTCTATTACAATGTATTTGTTTCTCAAATGGAGGTTTGCGTTAATTTTTTTAAATGACTTTCTACCCAAGGAATAGTTTACCCTTGCTGTATATGGCAGAACCTTTTGTTTGTTTAGGATCTCAATGGGTTTTTTTTGTCAACTGTGTACTTCATTTCGGTCTATATTTTTGATTCAAGGGTCATTGACAGGTCTTTTAAGCAGATACAACAAAAGTGTTTGGTGTATTATTCCTTAAGTCTGTAATATGATGAATTAATGTCTTAAACTGAGAGTATATGAAATCAGTCACAATTATAAATAAAGGCAACAGTAGTAAACCGATGTTCGAATGAGAGATGGATATGACCATATGATGCATCTTATTTTCACCAATAAATCATTATTCAATATGCACTGTATGGTCTCAAATAAGCGACAACCTATTTACATGAAGGTCAGGATTAAACAATTGTTATTTATTGATAACATTGTTTAATGTTGAATTTGAAAGTACCTTCTACGACAAAAACGGATGTTAATCAACTAGAATTATGCACATACATTTTAGATATTATTTTGTTTTCCATAAACATCCACGAACGGTTTTTAATACGTGAATTCCGTTGTTTGGTTATTCAAACCCGAGGACCTCCGTGTCAGTGATCTTTTTCGTAATGCTGCTACGTTTTGTTCTATTTAAAAGCTAATATATCTTGTAAATTGAAGATAATATTACGTACATTAAATCCAGCTCAAAAATTCTATTGAATCCTGAAAAATGCATTGCTTAATTAAATTAATCCTAAGTGTTCTTTGCTATCATGACTATTGAAAAATATTAATTCGGACTCAAAACAAATTGAATTGAAATAATTCTTTAAAACCCCTCACTTGGACGAATGACGTTAAAACAAAAAAAAGTAAAAAAAAATAGACAAGTATGTCAGAAATGTTTCCAATATTTGGCGAACTCTTCACGCAGAACTATAGCTGCTGCAAAGGTTCGTTTGACATGAAGAGCGGGGTGTTGTTCCAATTAGGTATCATGGCCCGGTTGTTCAAAAGGCTGGATAAAGTTATCCACTAGATAAGCTTGTCCACTGGATAAATGTTTATCCAGTGGATTTTTATTCAGTGGTTAAATTGTGTTGTTCAAAAAATGGTCAAGGATTTTCCAGCTAACCACTGGACAAAATGCTATTCACATAACCACAGAACTCCTAATGATATTATTCAGTCATGCTCTGTTTCAGAAAGTACACCTAGATTCGCGAAAAGTCAGATGTTAATCATGTCAAAGCATGAACATGTCTTTTGTAGCATAAAAACTGCAAACCTTTGTTCAGAATGTAATCTCTGAGGATCTTCGATGGTGGTTTCTTAACAGGAACACAATTTGCAGAAACATTCTTTACTCAACAGATGGATATTGATGTTTTGTTTTGTAAATGACGATGTCGCCCTGGAATGTACAAACTAGGCGATTAATCTTCATTGACGCTTTTAAGATAAGTGTTTTCGTTCACGTCCGTATTTCTATCAAGTATGGCGTGCCAAGTTAATATTTAGGGCAACGATTATCATTGATGGCGATAATGATTACATTGTAACACACTGTTTAATAATTACCTACATTGTAGTTTATACGACAGAAGAAGAATTAAGACACCATGTTCAAATTTTAATTATCTAATTTTGTAAGTGTAACAGTAATAAAGACCAAAGAAAAATATCCAACATTCTTATATGACGTGCTTCTTTAGCTTTGTAAAGAAACCATATTTTATTATCCAATAAAATTTGTTTACACATGCGTATACTAACTACGGCAGAAAAATGAATTTTATCAAATTGGTACATTGTATACGCATTTAATGTATTTCATTAACTTAGGACACTTTCAAACACTAAAATGATACACATTTTGTTACGAATACTTTTACAATGACATTTCGAAATTGACATATTTGACCTAGATACCGCAACGTTCATGTTGGCTGTTCAAAACCCCTCCCTCTGAAAATCACGTTTCATATATTCTACTAAAAGGCATGTATATACTAATTTCATTGAAACATATGATCTGACGATAAAATATAAAATAACGTATAGGTTAATTATAACTGTTGTACTGAAATGACAAAATTGTTTCATATTTATGATAAACAAAATAGGCGTAATTAACAATATACCACCAAGGATTCCAATCCATTTTACAAATGCAACAAGATTGTCACTCAGTATTAATTCCAATCATCATGTAATACAGCATTTGAAATCGTCAGATGCACAAAGGCTTGCCCTTTCATCAACTTTACAGGGTGTAGCTACCGCCAGTATAGACCAAATAATTATGACGTCCAGCAAGGATATTTTTTTCTGGGACGCCGTCGTAGGAAGGCGTCGCAGAAAAGAAATTAAAATAGCCTTGACAGACGTCGTTATTTTTTGGACTACCGCAAGTATAAATGAATCTCTGTCAAAGGGCCCCTCCTGCCAAGTCTCAAATGTCAGCACAACTTTTTCAAGGAATCCTCTATCAGATATGAACATATTCACCAATGCTACAATAACCGGCGGAACATTTACAATTAATTTAGTAAATAAAGATCGACCTACCCGATTCTCCTTGTGCGTCTGTAAAGCAAAATTATAGCCGGGTGAAATTTGATCAAGAGGAAAAAATGTCACAGTAGTTGTTGTTATTTTTTTATCCGGAGGAAAATATTTCCCTGGGATATTTTTTCCTTTGCCGCGAAATTCTGTCTGCGTAGTTAACTTATTAAATAGTTATTAGAAAAAACTTATTCATTACAAATACTATGAAATAATAATAGTGTATTTGTATTAATGCAAAATTGTTAAAAAAAAATGTATTATAATGGGGAATAACTTCACAAATTATTATTGAAGAAATTTTCAGAAATATTCAAGTAAATATCATTCTTTTAAAAATAAAATTATCATGAAACATAAGAAAACCAGAAGTAATTTAAAAG